>NW_024718468.1:0-29706 GCF_018991925.1 Homarus americanus
TCAGTATACTTCGTTCCAGTTACGTAGTACTACCCTTCCCTCCCAATCCTCGTTCTACCCAACTTGTGTGACTTAAGTTATTGCTGATGCCTCTGGTCAACTAATTCTGTCTGTCTGTCTGTCTGTCTGTCTGTCTGTGTCTGTATGTGTCTGTCTGTCTGTCTGTGTCCTGTCTGTATCCTGTGTTCTGTCTGTGTCTGTGTGTGTCTGTCTGTGTCTGTCTGTCTGTCTGTGTCTGTCTGTGTCTGTCTGTGTCTGTCTGTGTCTGTGTGTTGCTGTTATAATGGTGACAGAAACTCATGTGAGTGAGTCTTGTTTTACCCATAGTCTGTGCTATGTTATTGCTGTGCTATACTATGCTATGCTGTTTTATGTTATGCTTGTTTATGTTATGTTGTTGCTATGCTATGCTGTGTTATGCTATGCTGTGCTGCATGCTTTGCATGCTGTGCTATGCTATGTATGTTGTTATGTTATACTGTACTACTATATATACTATACTGTATTATACTATGCTATGCTATACTATGGCTATGCTTTGTCTTTATATTTTCTGCTTTATACTATGCTATGCTATGCTATGCTATGCTGTGCTATACTATACTATGCTATGCCTATGCTATGCTTTATGCTGTGCTATACTATACTATGCTATGCTATATGCTATGTTCTTACATTTCAAAGAGATGTGACTGGAGGTATGATGACATGACTGGAACATGATGAGATTGAGGACACCGAATCCTCTCATCTCTGCCCCTGTCCCCAATGGGCAGTAATAAACACGAAGATTCAACCGTCCATCTCTGTCCCATCTTCCCTTGGATTGGGATTAGACCGGGGCGGCGGGCGGGGGGGTGATTTGAACTAGCCTAATCATGTTAATAAATTTTTCAAAGCTAACCTAGCAATTCATTTCAATTTTAAGAGCCTTACAGAGAGAGAGAGAGAGAGAGAGAGAGAGAGAGAGATGAAACAAGAACTGTAATAATTAATAAGAGACACAAGGACAGGAATACTACACGTACCGTCGTTATAATAGATGACCGCGACCTTGACCTATACATGACCTTATGGAAAGGTCAGGACAAACCCATAATACTTCCATACCTCATTTATAACCTGTATGACTGGTGAGAGGTCAGGTCATACAGCCAAGGAATCAAAATCAAAATATGATGTAAAAGTATCTTTCAGAACGGATGGACGGACGAACCGAGAGAACGAACGGATGGACGGACAGATGAACAGAAGAGGCGGACGGATGGACGGACGGACAGAAGAAACAGACAGACGAACGGACGGACAGAGGAACGAACGTATAAGAACATAGAAAATAAGGAGTCTGCAATAGGCCGGTTGGCCTGTGCATGGCAGCTCCTGTCAGGAGATTCCACTCTCTATCATCCATGAATCTATCAGCCTCTTAAAACTTTCCAGCGTTCCAGCACTTACTATAAAGTTGCTAGCAGTTTCACTCGTCCACCCTATTGTGAACCAGTTCCTTCCTATCTCCCTCCTAAACCTAAACTTATCACTTAAATCCGTTGCTACGAGTCCTATCTGCTCCGGTATATAAGACTTTTATCTATATCCCTTTTATTGATCCTAGAGGAGAGTTGGCAGTAAATGGTTGTCAAGGCGAGTTGGTGTCAACGACCGTCTTGACAGATGTGCAAGTCAATATCAGGTCCGATTCATTGACAAGCTGGGACAGCTTCTGCGGCGGAGGAGACAGCATGCTGGGATGGGGTGCACCTGTGTCGGGAGGGTGGCTTAGCCTAGCTGGGGGCTCTGGGGGACAGTCAAAAGATGTCAGAAGTCTTTAAGCTTGGGGAACATGTGAGCACGGGGGTGGAGGAGACTGCGGTGGGGTGGGTAAAAAAAATTGAAAATTGCAGGAAAATAGTGCTAGGAATGATGGCAAAACTAAATTAGACAGGGGTTAAAGGACTAAGCGGCGAGGAGGATTCGAGACCAACTGAATGGTGTCACCATGCGGACGGTGGGGGTATGAAAGTGGATGATGTTAGGGCATTGAAGTATGTCGATGCATATATGGTATGAAATGGATCAACCTGGACTCACGTGAGTTGTAGGTCGATATACCATATTGCGGGTTTAGATTGTTCCATGCTGATGGACAGATTGGAGAGGGAGGCTTGAGTGGCAGTCTGTGTTAGGGATGATCTGAAGTGTGAAATGAATGAGGGAATAAAAAACTGAGCGGGATATGGAAACAGTTTGGATGGGGTTAATTGACGGTAGGGAGAGTTAATCACAGGAGTAATATATAGACCTCCCAATCTTGGTGGGTTAATGGGTGACATGTTCTAGGTGAGGTGGGGCTTCCACAAATAGGTCTTGTGTAAGTGGGCGAGCTTTAGCCTTAGCTGATAGATTGGATTGACCTTGAGGTACTCAGATTCAGAGGTTTTCTTGAATGATCAGGACTGTTTCTAGTATCGGCATGAGCCAACCCTTGGAGTAATAATATACTCGATTTGGTTCTGTCGGAACAGAAAATATCATTAGTCATGTCAGGTGGGAAAGACTTGGAAATGGCGTCACAAAATTTGATTGGTTGGGTACTGCGGGGAGCGTGGAAAGTTCTGAAAGTCTCAATTTCAGAAGAGGATTTTGATGGTTTGAGCAGTTGAGAGGGGAGGCATCACTTGGGGTGAACTGCTTGGACTGGCGTTGAAATGCGACTGATGGAGAGTCTGGGGTTGCGATTCCGACAAATTAAATAATGGGTTGCCAATGCTGAAAGGCAGACATGCCATGCAAAACTCAGATCAGAAAGCAATGCCTATGGATAGATATTAATTATTTAAGGAATATCATTGGGGGGGGTGTGGTGAAGGATGAAGTCATGTGAAATTTATCGGGTTGTTATAAGGTTTGGCGGTGGGGTTAAGACCGAGATGGAAAGGAAGAAGGAATAATGAGCTGGGGATGGCAAGGGAGACAAGGCAAACCCCAGGGGTTCTATCAAATGTATCAAGCTAAAACTGTGAGGAAAGATTGGGCCAATACACAGACAGAATACCCAGCGAGCTAACACGTCTTGACGAATGAGCAATAATCTGGATAAATATTTTTTCAGCAGTTTTCACCACCGAGAATTTAAACAAGATGCCTGAAACTCGGCTCTATTCAAGAATAGTAGAAGAAAACAAATCAAGCGAGATAGTAGTGATTAGTAACGATATTGCGTAGCAAATAGGCACACTAAAGCCTATTAGTCGCCTACTGGTCTCAATAGAGATATTTGTCAAATATTAAAAGGAATGTAAGAGGAGAAGAGCTTAGTATGCCCATAGCAAAGTTATTTAACATGTCCCCTTAAAACAAGAGTGCTTAGTACCAGGAATCCTGGAAGATAGCGAATGTTATACCCGATTTTTCAAGAAAGAGGGGATAGATCACTATCCTCTAACTACCCGTCCCAGGTAGTACTAACATCGAGGTGGCAGAGGCAAAATTACTGGAATCAATCATTTCAAACTCTGGTAGAAACCACCAAGGCTGGGGTGATCAATGATTCCCAGCACTTGGCTACAAAGCGAGGCGTTCACATATCTAACCTTTAATCTATTAACATTCTTTTCATCAGTTTTCCGAATGGTAAAAGACGAGGGCACAAATATGATGTGGTATATCTCGACTAAGTAAAGCCTTCGACAGAGTCCCCAACGAAAGACTAATGAAGGTAAGAAGCACGCCCGTGTGGTAATATTCTAAAATGGATTAGGGGAAGCGTGGTTACAGGACAGAAACAGCGGTGAGCATTAGCGGCATTAAATCCCCATGGGAGCAACGTCACTGAGTAGGGTTCCCGAGGCTCAGTACTTGGACCATTATTATTTATTGCTTATAGCCATAAACGACATAGATATCAGCATGAGCAACAACATAAGTAAATTTTCTTTATGACACTGGAAATAGGGCGTGTAATTGCAAAATCTGGCGGGACTCATAAAACTACAGGAAGATCAAAAAATTCGAATAGTCACGAAAATGGCAGATGAAAATTCAATGTGGACAAATGTAAAGAGTACTCAGTATAGGAGACGTAAACAGGGAAACCAGTTACCAGATGAACAACGATGCCATTGAGAAATCCGACTGCGAGAGAGATTTAGGAGTAATGATAAGTAGGAATCTTAAGCCAAGTAAACAATGTGTTTTTGCTCGTAGCAAGGCTAATAAAGTACTTGGGTTCATACAAAGGAGTGTTAGTTACAAGACTAGCGAGGTCATCTTAAGATTATATCTTGCACTTGTGAGACCTCACCTGGATTACGCAGTGCAGTTCTGGTCACCGTATTACAGAATGGATATAGAATCTTTGGAAAGAATCCAGAGGAGAATGACAAGACTAATCCTGGGCATTAGGAACCTTGAGTACAGAGACAGGTTAAAGCGTCTTAATTTGCACTCCCTTGAGAGACGTAGAGCGAGGGGCGACATGATAGAGGTGTATAAATGGAAGTCAGGGCTAAACAAAGGGGACATTATAAAGGTACTCAAACTATCCAACCAGGAGCGAACTCGTAACAATGGTTTTAAATTAGACAAATTTAGATTTAGGCGCGCAATTGGTAAACACTGGTTTGGAAACAGAGTAGTGGATGAATGGAACAAGTTACCAGATATCATCATTAACTCGAATACGCTGGATAGCTTCAAACATAGGTGAGCAATAGGGGTTGGGTGTAAATGGGACTGCTCAGTATGGGCCAATAGGCTCGCTGCAGTTTCCTCCATTCTTATGTTCTTATGTTCTTTTATTCCTTTCACCCACTTAAATACTTCTATCATATCTCCCCGCACTCTTCGTCTTTCTAGGGAATGCAAGTTTAGTTTCTTTAACATATCTTGATATGGAAGGTTTCTAAGTCCCGGAATGATTTTCGTCATTCTTCGCTGCACGGACTCCAGTGAATTGATATCCATTCTATAATAAGGGCACCAGAACTGAACCGCATAATCGAGGTGCGGCCTGACTAGCGCAAGATATAGTTGCAATAAGACCTCTGCACTCTTATTACTTACACTTCTAGATATAAAACCTAATACTCTGTTTGCCTTATTTCGAACATTAACGCACTGTTTTCTAGGCCGGAGGTCCGGGCTTACAGGTACCCCTAAGTCTCTTTCACAAGTCGACTTCTCTAGGTTGATGTTGTTAAGGCTGTATACAGTGACAGTATTTGTTCTTCCAATTTAAGTACGCTGCACTTGCTGGTGTTGAATTTCATTTGCCATTTTTCTGACCACTCCTGCAGTTTATTTAAATTCACTTGTAGTGCATTTGCATCCTGCCCTGAATTAATCTGCCGCCCTATTTTGGTGTCATCCTCAAACTTGCTTATGTCACTGCTGATCCCAGTATCTAGATCGTTTATGTAGATTATGAACAAGAGTGGGCCTAGTACTGACTCTTGGGGAACCCCATTGGTTACACAGCCCCACTCAGATTTAACACCATCTACGCTGACCCTCTGCGTTCTATCGGTGAGCCATGATTTTATCCAATTTAAAACTTTCCCCTCGATACCATGAGCCTTAACTTTTCTCAGAAGCCTCTGATGCGGTACTCTGTCAAATGCTTTGCTAAAGTCTAAGTAAATAACATCGTAATTTTCGTCATTATCTACTACCTCGAAGACTTTCCTAAAAAACGTCAGCAGATTTGTTAGACAAGATTTTCCCTCATAAACCCATGTTGAGAGTCGTAGATTAATTTGCTTTTCTCTAAATGCGATCGGATGCTATTTGCTATAATTGATTCAAGAAATTTCCCCACTACTGACGTCAAACTGATCGGCCAGTAATTTGATGCTCTGTCTCCCTTTTTGAGACAGGAACGGACAGAGGAACGAACGGATGGACGGACAGACGGATGGACGGACGAACGGACAAAGGAACGGACGGACAACCTATACAAAAAATGTCCTTCGATATCGTGTGAAAAAGAGAGAGAGAGAGAGAGAGAGAGAGAGAGAGAGAGAGAGAGGAAAAAAAAGGAGGAATGAGACCAAGGAAGGTAAGAAGAGGAAGAAGAGGCAAATGGGTGAGAGGAAGACAGTGAGAAGATTGATGGTAAGAGGAAGAACTGGAAGAGGAAATAAGAAGACAGGAGGAAAAGAGACAGAAAAGAAAATGGAAAAGAGAGAGAGAGGAGAGAGAGAGAGAGAGAGAGAGAGAGAGAGAGGGATGGTACTCTGCTCAACGTAACTGGCCTGTGATATTTACTGCCTGGGGAGACACGTGAAGAATACCAAAATACGGTCCAAACTTATGGTAGGGGAGAGATATCAAAAAGGGAATTATGAGAGAGGGAGAGATATCAAAATTTGAGGAGAATATAAAGGGTATTAGGGGAGGATATCAAGGGAATTATGGGGGAGGATATCAAAGGGGTGTAGAGAGGGAGGATATCAAGAAATTATTAGAGGATATCAAGAATTTGGGGAGAATATAAAGGGTGTGGGAGGATATCAAGGGGTGTGGGGAGATGTCTAAAGGGGTGTGGGGGAGGATATCCCGGGGTGGCGGGGAGGATATCAAGGGTCAGGAGATATCAAGGGATGTGGGGGGAGGATAATAAAGGGAATTAGTAAGGGAGGATATCAGGGATGTGGGAGGATATCAAAGGGTGTGGGAGATAATAAGTGCATACTTGGGGTGGATATCAAGGTATGTAGGGGAGGGATATCCAGGGGTGTGGGAAGATCTCAAGGGGTGTGGGAATATAAAGGATGTGGGAGGATATCAAAAGGGGTGTAGGGGAGGAGATATCGAAGGTGTAGGGAGGATATAAAGGGATGGCGAGGGAGGATATCCAGGGGTGTGGGGATGATATCAGGGGGGTGTGGGAGATGGCTAGGGGAGGATATCAAAAAGAGATTAATGGGGAGGAGGATATCAAAGAGGTGAATAGAGGGGGATATCAAAAAGGGTGTAGAGAGGGGGAGAGAGTTTTCAAAAGAGGTGTGGGGAGGACCATGAGGTGTAGAGGAGAGGATATCAAAGGGGTGTGGGGAGGATATCAGGGGTGGGGAGGATATCAGGGGTGTGGGAGGATATCAAAAGGTAGTAAGGGAGATATCAAAAAGGGGTGGGGTATAGGGGTGTGGGGAGGATATCAAATTCGGGAGGTCATAAAGGAATTGTGGGGAGGAGGATATCGAGGGTGTGGGGAATATCAAAAGGGGTGTGGGGAGGATAATAAAGGGGTGACAGAGAGGGAGGATATCAAAGAGGGGTGTAGAGGGAATAGTAAAGGGGAGTGAGGAGAATAGTCATGTCTAGAGCTACAGTATGTCAACAAAGGGCGGTAGCACAGCTCTAAAATTGTGAAACTCACCTGACTCCTAGTGCACTGTATGATGATGTTGACTCGTCTGTTTGAGAGGAAGGAGGAGGAGGGAGGAGGAGGAGGAGGGAGAGGATAAATGGGGAGGAGGAGGGAGAGAGAAGAGGGAGGGAGGATGAAGTGGGTGGAGGGAGGGAGGAGGAGGAGGAGGAGGAGGGAGGAGGGAGGAGGATGAAGTGGTGGAGGGAGGGAGGGAGGGAAGAGGAGGAGGAGGAGGGAGGAGGAGGGAGGAGGAGGGAGGAGGAGGGAGGAGGAGGGAGAAAAGGGGTGGTGGAGGGAGGAGGAGGAGGAGGATGAGAAGTGGTGGGAGGAGGGAGGGAGGAGGAGGAGGAGAGGGAGAGGAGGAGGAGGAGGAAAGAGAGGGTGAAGTGGAGGAGGAGGATTCATTGCCTCCCGGCCACAGCCTCCCTGACCGCAGCCTCCCGACCACAACCTCCCGACCACAGCCACCCGACCAATCGCACCCTCCACCCCTTAGTTTAAACCTTTACCCCTCCTTAGTGATCAGTTCCCCTTAAACCATTCATCCTAGCTGGTCATTACACCTCCTGGTTAAGAGGTGTGGCAGTTTCAGAGACTGTGAGCATCATTCCGTCCCCAACCAGTCAACTATTCTACGATAGACAAGGCGTTATGTCACAGTGAAGGAACCCGAACTGTTGTATACGAGAAGTCTTAACTTGATCAGATACACTAACAGTCATCTTAATTGAGGACTCATGACTGTTTTGTCCTCTTACTTGGTCCATGCCCCAAAGCAGGTGTTTCGCTTAATTAAAAGCCTTTCCATAGCTTATACTCCTCCTTATACTTCCTCACTCTCCCCTCCTCCCCCTCCTCCCTCGCTACTCCTCCTCACTCCTTCTCCTCCTCTTCTCACTCTCTCTCCTCTCCACCCCTCCTGGAGTCAGGCGGCCTTGAAGCCTAAGCTAGGGGTAACAGAAGCAACCATTCTTCACACACAAGCAGGGGAGGAAAATCTCACTTGTGCTCTGGGAGGGAGGAGAGAAGAGGGAGAAAAGGGGAGAGAGGGGTGGGGGCTGAGGGCAGGAGAGGAATGGCGGCCCAAGGGAAGGAGGAATGAGGGAGAAAAAAAAAAGAGGTAGAAAAAAAGGTAAGGAGGAGGAGGAAGGAGGAGGAAGAAGGAGAAGGAGGAAGGTCGACTCTCCATCCACACGTTAACTCACTTATACCCCATCCTGACAAATGCTGCTGGATTTAAGTAATGTTTTGAATTCTCACCAGCATGGTATAATGGGTAGGTGGAGTGGGTGGTGGGTGGTGATTGCCACCTCTACTCTCTACCTCTCTCTCTCTCTCTCTCTCTCTCTCTCTCGAGGGGTAATCTTGAGTGGTGGGAATGTGTGGATGTGTGTTAATTTAAGAGTGATTTGATTGGCTACTGAATTGTGGGCAGGCAAGGAGCAACGAGTATGATTGGCCTGTTAGAGACTGCTAAAAGGGATTGAATTTGAACGGTTTGATTGGCTGCTGGAGTTAATGAGCGGAAGTAAGGCAGGTCGTGTGTCAATTTCGAGAGAGAGAGAGAAGAGAGAGAGAGAGTCATGGCTTACTCAAATATGGCCCGAGCGAAATGACCCAGCAATGTAATCATCCCACCACACACCACTACCCACACACCCCACCCCCCCACTTGCCCCACTTCCCCACACCCCTCCTACGTTTCTGCCGCTGGCATAGCTTTTTCCAAGTAGTTCCCCTCAGTGACTCTCACAGTACTGTAGCTTTATCCCCTACAAAGATACCAAGGTGTGTGCTAGGAAGCCTGTTGCCTCACCACCTCTTTACAAATGGCCAGGCAACCACCAGCACCCAGGAGGAAGCATTTGAGTAGTAACGATTGTCCAGGAAAGGGGTGAAAGGGAATAGGGGGTAGCAAGGAGGAAGTGTCAGGGGAGGTGTGGGGGAGGAGATGGGGAGGTGAGAGGGAGGAGTGTCAAGAGGGGAGGTGTGGGAAAGTATGAGTTAAAATAAGAAAGTTAAGAAATGCAATGAGATTTAAAGTAAATTCAGTTTGAGTAAGGAATTAGAGGTTTGAGTAAGAGATTAGAAGTAGTAAGTGCACCGAAGGATTTGAGTAGAATTAGAAAGTTGGATAAAATTGAGTTTGAATAAATTAAGTTTGAAGATTCATTAAAGAGATTTGTTAGAATGAAAGTTTGAGGTTAATTGAAAGTTTGGTGAAATAAAGAAAGATTGAGTAAAATAGAAAGAAATACCATAATAAAAATAAAAAGAAAAGTATAGATAAATAGAAAATACGAGAGAAAAATAAGAGAGTTTGGCACAATAGAAAGTGTGACCTGCCACGAGAGATAAAAGAAATTAAGCCTTTGAAAGTGGCAAAACGAAACCGTGTCGCGAAAATAAAAAACACCAAAAGAGAGTAGAAAAAAGAAAGTGCGTTGTTGTCATTAACCTAAACCCCTAATAACCTAACCTAACCTGACCCTGAACTGAGCCTGAACTTGAGCCCTGACCTGACCTGAGCTGACTACAACCTGGCCTGAGCCTGACCTGACCTGGGCAGGCCTGGCCTGACCTGCAAGACAGAGAGTGAAAGAAATCTAAAATGAATGAAACTTAACAAAAATTAATGAAGGAGACGCCACTTATGAACACCATTAAATTTGAAAGACTTTTTATATGACAAATAAAATACTTTTAACAAGAAACGGCAACAGCAAGCAGCAGCAACAGCAAAACAGCAAGCAATAAGCAAAAAGCAAAACAGCAACAAAAAGAACAAAAGCAATAATAAAAAGAAACAGCAAGCAAAAGAAACATCAGCAATAAAAACAACAACAAGCGGGTTAAAGCGAGCGAAGTAAGCAAGGCAGCAGCAGTAAAGAGCGGCAGCAAGGCGGGCAAAACTGACAGCAGCAAAACAGCCACAGCAAGGCCGGCTGCAGAATGACAGTAAAACTGACGGCGGGATGACGAGCCGCGACGGAGGCGGGCAAGGCGGCATTTGCAAGGTAGCCAGCAAAGATCTCTTAAAATCATTTCCTAAAACCAAAACCACAAATTGACGTTTTATAATCGCCACTTCAAAGTAAAACACACACACCTGACAAACGAACTAATCAAACCCAATTCAATATTCCCCGCCTTTTAGTCAGGGGAATAAGCCACGAAAACGACGCCGCCAAAAACTAGAGGGAAGCTATTATAAAAACACATTAGTTAATAGTCGGGAGGGTGTGTCCGTCCCTGTGCAACTAACACGAGAGTTAAGGTGAGCTGCCGAGAAGGGAGGCGTGAATTTGAGACACAGGTAAAGACTAAGCCCAGGTGTGGACGTAAACACCATTAACACACCTGCAGAAGGATGTAAATAAAAGAGGTGTAAGAAATGACTAGCGACCTGTTGTGGCCACGCCCACCACCACTAACACCTGCAGAAGGATGTAAATAAAAGGAGTGTAAATGACTAGCAGCCCTGTTTGTGAAACCCCGCCCACCACTGCACTAACACCGCAGAAGTGTGTAAATAAAATGACTAGTAACCTGCAACCTGTGTGACACGCCCACCTGCCTAACACCTGCAGAAATATGTAAATAAAGTGTAAATGACTAGCGACCTGTTGTTAACCCGCCCACCCACCCATAACACCTGCGAAGTGTGTAAATAAAATGACCTAGTAACCTGCAACCTGTTAATGACACGCCCACCTGCACTAGCACCTGCAGAAATATGTAAAATGAGTGTAAATACCTGTAAATGACAAAGTGACATATAAAAGCTTACATGCAGAAGTGATTTTCCTTTCCTAAACGGATTTCCTTTCCTGTATAAACCGACTCTCCTGTCTAAAATGATTTTTCTTTTCCTTTCTAAAACAACTCTCTTTTTCTCTCTCTCTTTCTACCCCATGACATTGTTAATGAGATTTTATCTATTCCTGCCTCACTTTCACCAGCAATTCTTACTTTTACTTTCTCTCAGAAGCATTTACACTTTCATAGGTTATATATTTGATGTTATATTGGAACTTTCTATTTGTAATAAACTTTCGCTGCACTAATGAGTAATGAAGTAAGTGATGTTTTAAAACAAAGTAACAATAGCTTTCTTACAGTTCAGTTCTTCAAAATCTTTCCTTTCACTGCTTGTTGGTGACATATTTAAAAGAAAAGCGTTCCATCCACACCTTTCTCTTTTCCACAAAACATTCTCTAGTCACTTGGTGTGAATTGGTGACGTGAGCTATCGAAGAGGCGTCACCGGACTCCTTCCCCCTAAAATCCATTAAGGCGAGGTGACGAAGGAATCTTTTAATCTGGAGGTGCCCGGGCAGGTGAGGCATTCAAGGCAGATCATGTTGGAGGTGAGAAGTGCATTTCGCCCAACGCCAGAACGCACTTCTTTCGCCGAAGTAAAGGTGTGTAGTAGTATTAGTATCACAAGAAAGCATAAAAGCAAAACAAAATGAGAAACAAATTAGCTAGCCTATACTTTACACCGGAACAAATTTTTCCTACCTGGGTGTTTTGAAATAAATTTACCTGGAATAAACTTACACTACCTTACAATAGAGACTTTATGAGATTTTGAGGATTTTATTTCCAGGTGGATTTTAAAATGTATTTCCCTTATATAAACATTCGACTTCCTACCAATCCAAAATTAATGTAGGATAGGAACATTGTATAACACAGGTGACAGTCTTCTTGCTCCTAAATAATAAATCACCAAGACAAAAGATACATGAGTAGAAAAAAAAGATAAATTGAAAAAGAGATAAGGTAGGATGGTGAAGAAGGATGGTGAAAGGATGGTGAAAGAAAGAGGAGGTATTTTTGGATGAAAGCTGGAGAAAGTATTAGAAAGTAAATCTTATATTCTTACTTTCTAAAACATACATGAAAAGGAGTTACAAGATGTAATAGTGAAAGTAGAGAGTATTTTGGATGGGAAAAGCTGGAGAATGTAGTATGACAGTAAATATTCTCATATACAGTCCACTTACTTTCTGAAAGACATCTGCTATCACACCATAACAGAAAAGGAAAAACGTAAATTAAGAGGCTCGCGAGGTATTATGATGAAAAAGCACAGGAAGAGAGAGGGTTTTTTGTAAAGTAGAAATATATAATACAGTACACCACTTTTCTAAAACCCTTCTCACAACATAAAAAAAGCATAACTAGTGTGGTGTAGAGAGCGTATTATAATTAAGAAAGGAAAATAGATATAACTTTTCTCAAAAATATCATCATAAAATCAAGGAAAATGTTCTAGCTGGTTAGTATGGGTTTCAGTCGAGATTAGCAGACTAGTATATTGCGTGTATTATATTAGGTTAGGGTTGCGAAACCCAGGTTGTTTTCTTCTTTATTGAAAAATATTATTTTTTTTTCCTGAGGTGTTAATCGAAGCTGTATTCCCACTATCTATGAGTGTGAGAAGAGAGAGGAAGGGGCGGCTATGTAAAATGGGCAGTTTGTCATGTCCTTTCGATGTGAGATTACGTGTGATTTCCTGTGGGTGCCCTTATCCGAGGCTGAGCCCATGTGCTGACCCATTCAGTCATTGCACACCAAGGAGCTATCAATCACGTGATAAGAGCATACAACTGCAGCCGGAGTGAGAGTTACGAGGGATGAATCAGTATATAAATCAAATTATATGAACCTATTTATATAATACTTCTGGTGATGAGACGAGGCCATTTACATAAGGAAAGGAAGGAAGAGAGCAAAGAAAAGCAAAGGAAAGGAAAGGAGAGAAAGGAAAGGAAAGGAAAGGAAGCAAAAAAGAAAGGAAAGGAAAGGAATGGAAAGAAAGGAAAACAAAGAAGGAAAGGAAAGGGAAAGGAAAGGAAGGAAGAAAAGGGAAAACAAGGAAAGGAGGAAAGGAAACAGAGCAGAGAGGGAAAGAAAGGAAGGAGAAAGGAAAAGGAAAGGAAAAGAAAGAAAGGAAGAAAGGAAAAAAAGGAAAGGAAAGGAAAGAAAGGGAAAACAAAGGGAAGAAAGGGAAAAGGAAAGGAAAGGAAGAAAGGAAACGAAAGGAAAGGAAACGAAAGGAAACGAAAGGAAACGAAAGGAAAAAAAGGAAAGAAAAGAAAGCAAAGGAAAGGAAAGAAAGGAAAGGAAAGGAAAGAGACTTCACTATCAACAAAGACAAAACAAAACCATACTGTGGTTTAATGAATAACTCACTTGCAAAACTCCTTATCTTACCTTCAACCTAACTAACCTAACCTACAACCTAACCTCAAACCTAACCTACCCACAATACAAACCTCCTCCATGCAAAAATTAAATCACCCAAATAAATACCAACTACATTACAATTAGTGATTAGGAAACTGATTTGCTTGCAATAACTTCACTACACTTGCAATACAACCTGCAAGGATAAAAACACCATTGCATACAAGAGATAAAACAGATTCTTTTCCAAACAGAGAGGCAGGAGAATATTTAATCAAGTTGCAATATAGTGGCAATAAACCCTGATATACCTTGCAATGTATTTATACTTTAATATAATAACAAACTCGATTACACTCGTCTATTTTTGTGAAGCACCGCATATTTCTTGTGTGTGTGTGTGTGTGTGTGTGTGTGTTGTGTGTGTGGTCGCTTGCAATATTTTCCGGGTTTATTCAACTAGGTAAAATTGGAAGAATATGAAAGAGAGGTGTGGTTAATCTTATTCAGGGAGGGAGATTTTGTTCGTGTTGTGATACAGACCAGCTTGTAATACTAGTAATACTAGCAGCTTGTAAGTACTAGTAGCTTGTAATACTAGCAGCTTGTAATACTAGCAGCTTGTAATACTAGCAGCATAATACTAGTAGCTTGTAATTGTACTTGTAGTAGCTTGTTAATACTAGCCTTGCCAATACTAGTAGCTTGTAATACTAGTAGCTTGTAATACTAGTGCTTGTATACTAGTAGCTTGTAATGTCTAGTAGCTTGTAATACTAGCAGCTTGTAATACTAGTAGCTGTAATACTAGTAAAGCATTCAGTACTGTAGTGTAAGCACAATACTAGCAGCTTGTAATACTAGTAGCTTGTTACTAGTAGCTTGTAATACTAGTCAGCTTATACCCCAAGCCCAGCATTGCAACTACTTATATACTAGTAACTTGTATACTAGCAACATATAGCTAGCAGCTGGTACTAGGCTTGGCTTGTAATACTAGTGGCTCAGCAATACTTTAGCAGCACAGTAATACTAGTAGCTTGTAATACTAGCAGCTTGCAATACTAGTAGCTTACAATAATATTAGTAACTAGAAGTTTTACAATAATACTAATAACTCAGTACTGGTAGCACAATAATACTAGTAGCACGCAATTCTAGTAGCTTTAATACTAGCAGCTTGTAATACTAGCAGCTTGCAGTACTTGTAACTCACAATAATACTAGTAGCTTGCAATTCTAGTAGCAATAATACTAGCAGCTTGCAGTACTAGCAGCACGTACTAGTAACACAATACTAGCAGCTTGCATACTAGTAGCTTACAATACTAGTAGCTTATAGTATACTAGGTTGCAGGTATCCGTACTCACCAACAAATAACATATTAACACAAACAAACACGAAACAGACGATGTTTTGTCTTTTCACATACAGACAACCTCTTTCACACAAACACACAAACAGATAATTTTTCACACAAACAGACGATCTTTTTCACACAAACAGAGGATCAGACGATCTTTTTCTTTAGCAACTCTTTCCACAAAAACACACAAACAGACGATTTTTTCACATACAGACAACCTCTTTCACACAAACACACAAACAGACGATTTTTTCACACAAAACAGACGATCTTTTCACAAACAGACGATTTTCACACAAGGCATTTTCACAGACACAAACAGACGATCTTTCACATACAGCAACATCTTTCACACACACAGACGAACAGACGATTTTTTCACACAAACAGACGATTTTTTTCACACAAAGACGATTTTTTCACACAAAGACACAAACAGACGATCTTTTTCAAACAAACACACAAACAGACGAACTTTTTCAAACAAATAGACGATTTTTTCACACAAACAGACGATTTTTTTCACACAAACACGATTTTTTTCACACAAACACACGATTTTTTCACACAAACGAATATTCTTTATTTTCCTTTGTGATATAGACTATTAACGATAAATCAACTTCCCTTTCAAACACATTTACCTTTTGATGTAGTGATTGGTTATAAGAATCACCTCTACGTAGGGAAGGAGATGGAGAACAAAGAGGAAGAGGAAGAGAATAGGATGGTGAGATAATAATAGTTAATAAAAGAGGGAAGAAGAAGAATGAGTAGAGGATAGGGTGGATAGATATAGTGAAGAGGGGTGTAGAGTAAAGGAAGATGGGTGACAGAAGAAGAGAAGAAGGGAGAAGGAGGAGGAGGGAGAAAAGAAGAAGAAGGAGGAGGAGGAAGATGGATAACAGAAGAAGAAAAAAGGGAGAAAAGGAGGAGGAGAGGATTATGGGTTTGGGAATAGCGTGTAAGAAAACAACTAAACACGGGACAAAAGAGAAAGAGAGGAACAACAAAACAAAAACAACAACAAACAAAACAACAACAACAAAAACAACAACAAAATATTAACACGAATAGGAACAAGAAGAATTAAGAAGAAAAAACTAAAAGAAACAGGAATAAGAGAAAATAAAGAAGAAATAAGAGGAAGGAACACAGGGGTGACTTAGCTATAGCTTCTTGTATAGATTCTCAGCTGATCACAATGTAAACACAATAAGGCTCAAGGAGGTCTCAGCTGTTACCTCATTAATATTGGATAACATATAGCTATCATAGTCTCTCTCTCTCTCTCTGATCATCGGACACAGTCAACAATAGGTCGTCTTGGTCGTTCCTTCTCAGAGTTTCTGTTGTCGTCCCCAGCTTGAAACTCTGGACTGTCTGTATGTCTGTCTGTCTGTCTGTCTGTATCAGTCTCTATCTGTGTGTGTGTGTGTGTGTGTGTGTGTGTGTGTGTGTGTGTGTGTGTGTGTGTGTGTGTGTGTGTCTGTGTGTCTGTGTCTGTGTGTGTGTGTGTATGTGTGTGTGTGTGTGTGTGTGTGTGTTAGTTTTGTCCGTCTGTCTGTCTATCTGTTAAGGGATTGTCCAATGGTCATAAAAACCCATTAGTACATAACGAGCGGTCCAGGTGGTACATAACGAGCGGTCCAGGTGGTACATAACGAGCGGTCCAGGTGGTACATAACGAGCGGTCCAGGTGGTACATAACGAGCGGTCCAGGTGGTACATAACGGGCGGTCAGTGGTCAGCGTACCCATACCGGTCCACCACCATGATTCAGGAGGTCCATTTAAAAATTTTGTGAAGAGAATTTGGTGGTGGAGGAAAGTTGGTGGAGGAGAAAGTTGGCGGTGGAGTTGGCGATGGTAAAGAAGTTGGTGGTGGAAAAAGTTGGTGGTGGAAAAAGTTGGTGGTGGAGAAAGTTGGTGGTGGAGAAAGAAGTTGATGGAGAAAGAAGTTGGTGGTGGGAGAGAAAGTTGGTGGTGGTGGTGTGGGAGAAGTTGGTGGTGGAGAAAGTTGGTGGTGGAGAAAGTTGGTGGGGAAGAAAGTTGGTGGTGGAGAAAGTTGGTGGAGGAGAAAAGTTGGTGGAGGAGAAAGTTGGTGGAGGAGAAAGTTGGCGGTGGAGAAGTTGGTGATGGAGAAAGAAGTTGGTGATGGAGAAGTTGGTGGTTGAGAAAGTTGGGGTGGAGAAAGTTGGTGGTGGAGAAGTTGGCGGTGGAGAGAAAGTATAGATTTACCTTGAGTCTAAATTATGGTTGTGTGGCAGAGTGATGACACATGGCACTATTAACACCCAAGACGAAGTGGAGGTGGCTGGCACTCTTCTTCAGTAGGGGAGGAGGGAGTGTGGAGGGTGGCACTGGCACTCTTCTTCAGTAGGGAGGGAGGGAGAAGTGGAGGTGGCACTGGCCTCTCTTCAGTAGGGAGGGAGGGAAGTGGAGGGTGGCACTGGCACTCTTCTTCAGTAGGAGAGGGAGGGAGGGAAGTGGAGGGTGGCACTGGCACTCTTCTTCAGTAGGGAGGAGGAGGAAGTGGAGGTGGCACTGGCACTTTCTTCAGTAGGGAGGGAGGGGAGGAGAAGTGGAGGTGGCACTGGCACTCTTCTTCAGTAGGGAGGAGGGAAGTGGAGGTGGCACTGGCACTCTTCTTCAGTAGGGGAGGGAGGAGGGAAGTGGAGGGTGGCACTGGCACTCTTTTCAGTAAGGGATGGAGGAGGGAAGTTGGGTGTAGCACTGGCACTTCTTCAGTAGGGAAGGGAGGGAGGAGGAAGTGGATGAAAGTGGAGAGGAGGAGGGAGAGGGAGAAGTGATGAAGAGAGGGAGGAGGGAGAAGTGATGAAAGAGGGAGGAGGAGGGAGGGAGTGAGGGAGAGGGAATAAGAGAAGGGAGGAAAGGAGGGAGGGAGGGGAGGAGGTGGCTAATGGTACAAGTGAAAATTTTAAATGCGTGGAACATCTCTCGTTGGGGGGTGGAGGGGGAGGGAGGGATGAGGGAGGGGGAGAGAGGAGGGAGGGAGAGGGAGAAGGAAACAGTAAAATGGAAGTGGTAGAGGAGAAAAAGAATGATTTAAAGAGAAAAGAAAAGGGTTGGAGAAGGAGGAAGTGGAGGAAAAGGTTTAAAAAGGAAGAAGGAAGGGAAGAGGAAGGAGGAGAGGGAAGAATGGTTTAAAGAGAAAGGAAGAACTGGGGGAGGGGTGGAAGGAGGATAGCTAAAAAGAGTTGACACCTGGGGCATCAAGTGACTCATTAATTAGCTCAGGTGTTCTCGTTAGTCATCCGCCATTAACAAGACTTATTTCCCTCTATAATTTCTGCCCTATTGGTGTGGTAATGGGTGGAAGGTGATGGTGTGGTGGAAGGTGATGGTGGAAGGTGGTGGTAATGGTGGAAGGTAATGGAGGAAGGTGATGGTAATGGTGGAAGGTGGTGGTATGGTGGAAGGTAATGGTGGAAGGTGATGTGGTGGAGGGTGGTGGAGGTGGTGAATTGGAAGGTAATGTGGAAGGTGATATGGTGGAAGGTGGTGGTAATGGTGGAAGGATGTGAGGTGGAAAGGTGATGGTAGGTGGGAAGGTGAGTGAAGTAATGGTGGAAGGTATGGGTGGAAGGTGATGGTAATGGGTGGAAGGTGTAATGGTGGAAGGTGATGGTAATGGGGTGATGGTAATGGTGTGGAAGGTAATGGTGGAAGGTGATGGTAATGGTGGAGGTAATGGTGGAAGGATGGTGGTAATGGTGGAAGGTAATGGTGGAGAGTGATGGTAATGGGTGAAGGGAAGGTAATGGTGGAAGGTGATGAAGTATGGGTGGAAGGTAATGGGTGGAAGGTGATGAGTAATGAGGTGGGAAGGCAATGGTGGAAGGTGATGAAATGGTGGAAGTATAGTTGTTGGAAGGATGGTGGTAATGGTGGAAGGTAATGGTGGAAGGTGATGGTAATGGTGGAAGATAGTGGTGGAAGGTGATGAGTAATGGTGGAAGTATAGTGGAAAGATGATGGTAATGGTGGAAGATGGTGGAAGGTGATGGTAATGGTGGAAGGTAACGGTGGAAGGTCTCTAGCAGTCCACTATGGTCCACCTAGAGGTTCAGCATGGTCCACTAGAGGTCAGAATGGTCCACTAGAGGTCCAGCATGGGTCCACTAGAGGTCAGGCATGGTCACTAGAGGTCAAGCATGGTCACTGGGGTCCAGCATGGTCACTGGGGTCCAGCATGGTCACTAGGTTCAAGGAAATGGTCACTGGAGGTCCAGCATGGTCCACTAGAGGTCCAGCATGGTTCACTAGAGAGAGATCAGAGAATGGTCCACTAGAGGTGCATGGTCCACTAGAGGTCAAGATGGTCCACTGAGGTCCAGCATGGTCCACTAGAGGTCAAGAATGGTCACTAGAGGTGACATGGTCCACTAGAGATCGAGAATGGTCCACTAGAGGGTCCTAGCATGGTTCACTAGAGGTCCATATGGGTCCAATGGAGGGAGGTCCAGCATGGTCCACTAGAGGAGGTCCTAGCATGGTCCACAGGAGGTCAGGCATGGTCCACTAGAGGTCTAGCATGGTCCACTAGAGGTGCATGGTCCACTAGAGGTCACAGCATGGTCCACTGAGGTCTGGCATGGTCCACTAGAGGTCTAGCATGGTTCACTAGAGGTCACAGCATGGTCCACTAGAGGTCTAGCATGGTCACTAGAGGTCTGGCATGGTCCAACAGAGGTCAGCATGGTCCACTGGAGGTCCAGCATGGTCCACTAGAGGTCCAGCATGGTCCACTAGAATCCAGAATGGTCCACTAGAGGTCCAGCATGGTCCACTAGAGGGTCAAGGAATGGTTATGGGGTCAGCATGGTCCACTAGAGGTCAAGAATGGTCCACTAGAGGTCCAGCATGGTCCACATAGAGGTCACAGCATGGTCCACTAGAGGTCAAGAATGGTCCACTAGAGGTCAAGCATGGTCCACTAGAGGTCCAGCATGGTCCACTAGAGGTCAAGAATGGTCCACTAAGAGGTCTAGCATCATGTCCACTAGAGGTCCAGCATGGTCCACTAGAGGTCTGGCATGGTCCACTAGAGGTCTGGCATGGTCCACTAGGGTGTACATGAAGTCCGCTAGAGGTCCAGCATGGTCCACTAGGGTCAGAATGGTCCACTAGAGGTCCAGCATGGTCCACTAGAGGTCACGCATGAGGTCACTAGAGGTCACAAATGGTCCACTAGAGGTCAAGAATGGTCCACTAGAGGTCAACATGGTCCACTAGAGGTCACAACATGGTCCACTAGAGGTCACAGCATAGTCCACTAGAGGTCAAGAATGGTCCACTAGGGGTCCAGCATGGTCCACTAGAGGTCACAGCATGGTGCACTAGGAGGTCCATCATGGTCCACTAGAGGTGAAGAATGGCCCACCAGGTGTCCAGAATGGTCCTGTGGTCGGCTATGGGGAGGGGTGAGGCTATGAATAACAAGCGTGATCGGAAAATATTTACAGGAGAGAAGTTACTTTAACCGATGGCCACCCTGCATGAGGAATGGGCAGCATACCTCTACCACACCCACCACCCGCAACCCATCCACTCCTATGATCGAGTGGATGGTCTAGCCCCTTTCATCTTCTACCACCCATCCTCCACCCTCTCTCCCCCCGCCCACAGATGATTAAGTGGGCGGCCTCTGCTCCCCCCATTCTCTTGCCGCCCACCACTACAGAGACACATAACTCACCCTAAAGTTACAGCAGCAGTATGTGTTTACCTCACACTGTTACGTCCGTTTTACATAATTCGCAATTAACCTAACCTAACACATCACCAACCTAACCTAACCACAACCTAACCTAACCTAACCCCTGCCCAGTTGCATTAGGGTGTTTCATCATCAGGTGAAATAAGCTGGGGACTAATCTTTATGCCCATTGATGCCTCTATAAGTAGCCTATTAATGCCAATGCCTCTATAAATGCCATGCCTATTATGCCTCTATAAGTATATCTATTGATGCCTCTATAAGTGCCCCCTGTAATGCCTCGAAAAGTATATCTATGTGATGCCTCTATATACCCACTGATGCCTCTACAGTATGTCTATTAATGCCTCTACGAATTTATCTATTAATGCCTCGAGGAGTATATCTATTGATGCTTCGAGGAATATAATTGTGCCTCTATATGCCCACCGATGCTCTACAGTATGCTTTAATGCCTCACACACCTCCGACACCTTTACACGAGAGGTCAAAATATTGGGTCAGTTGGTGGTCGTTTATCTTCATATATAAGGATGTATTTTTGACCTAAAATACCTGACGTGACCCTCAGGTGCTCCCCAGGCCTGTTTGCTGACCTGAAGATTAGACACCCGCCATTAACACTACCACCATCACACAATCACCTCATCACTACCACCAATAACAACACATATCACCACTACCACCATCACCACAATCACCATCATCACTACCACCAATAACAACACCAACTATCACCACTACCACCATCACCACAATCATCATCATCACTACCACCATCACCACAATCATCATCATCACTACCACCATCACCACAATCATCATCATCACTACCACCATCACCACAATCATCATCATCACTACCACCATCACCACAATCATCATCATCACTACCACCATCACCACAATCATCATCATCACTACCACCATCACCACAATCATCATCATCACTACCACCAATAACAACACCACTATCACCACCACCATCACCAATCATCATCATCATTACCACCAATAACAACACCACTATCACCACTACCACCATCACCACAATCATCATCATCACTCACCATCACCACAATCACCATCATCACTACCACCAATAACAACACCACTATCACCACTACCACCATCACCACAATCATCATCATCACTACCACCATAACAACACCACTATCACCACTACCACCATCACCACAATCATCATCATCACTACCACCAATAACACTATCAACTACCACCATCACACACACACACTACCACCATCACCACACACATCACTACTTCACCATCACCACACACACATCATCACTACCACCAATAACAACTATCACCACTACACCATCACCACAATCATCATCATCACTACACACACACCACTTCCATCACTACTACCATCACCACAATATCACACAATTATCTCACACCACACACACACACCATCACCACACCACACATCACTACTCACCATCACTCACACCATCATCACTACACCAATAACAACACCTACCACCACCACTTTCAGCTCACTTTCCAGATGCAATTGAATGTCAACCTCTCTCCCTCCCTACCCCCCATTTACCTTCCTCTCACGCCCTCCCTCCTCTCATCTGCTGCTTCACCCTCAACCCCACCCCCACAGGAAAACGAGACGAAAAACTGACAACATCTCGACGTTTCACTAATTAAATCAGATTCGAAAAAGAGAACAACAAGAACATTTTTGAAACACAGATTATTTTACTGTCTTGACAATATGGGTTTACCACGCTGAGGGAGGCTGTGGTGGTGGTGTTAATGTAATAGTGTTGTGCTGTGGTGGTGATGGTAGTGTTACTGTTAGTGTTGTGTTGTGATGGTGATGGTAGTGTTGCTGTTAATAGTGTTGTGCGTGGTGTGGCTGTGAATAGTGTTGTGTTGTGATGGTGATGGTAGTTGCTGTTAATAGTGTTGTGTTGTGATGGTGATGGTGGTGTTGCTGTGAATAGTGTTGTGGTGCTGGTGATGGTGGTGTTAATGGTGTTGTGCTGTGATGGTGATGGTCGTTGCTGTTAATAGTGTTGTGTTGTGATGGTAGTGTTGCTGTTAATAGTGTTGTGTTGTGATGGTGGTGGTAGTGTTGCTGTTAATAGTGGTGTTGTGGTGGTGATGGTAGTGTTGCTGTTAATAGTGTTGTGTTGTGATGGTGGTAGTGTTGCTGTTAATAGTGTTGTGCTGTGGTGATGGTAGTGTTGCTGTTAATAGTGTTGTGTTGTGATGGTGATGGTAGTGTTGCTGTGAATAGTATTGTGTTGTGATGGTGATGGGAGTGTTGCTGTGAATAGTGTTGTGCTGTGGTGGTGATGGTGTTGTTAATAGTGTGTTGTGATGGGTGTTGCTGTTAATAGTGTTGTGCTGTGATGGTGATGGTGGTGTTGTGTGAATAGTGTTGTGCTGTGGTGAGTAGTGGTGGTGTTGCTGTTAATAGTGTTGTGTTGTGATGGTGATGGTAGTGTTGCTGTTAATAGTGTTGTGTTGTGATGGTGATGGTAGTGTTGCTATGAATAGTGTTGTGCTGTGGTGAGTAGTGGAGCAGATTACCAAATATTTCGTACCCTAAAGATTCCTTTGCGACCGAGTATGTGAGAGTGTACCCGACTGACTCAAGTGAAATAAAACAAAAATTGAAAATAAAACCTCGAAATTAACACTGAGACTCTACCTTAACTAGATACGTTTACTTAGCACCAGTTAGGAGACAAAATTAACACTGAGACTCTACCTTAACTAGATACGTTCACTTAGCACCAGTTAGGAGACAAAATTAACACTGAGACTCTACCTTAACTAGATACGTTCACTTAGCACCAGTTGGAGACAAAATTAACACTGAGACTCTACCTTAACTAGATACGTTTACTTAGCACCAGTTAGAGACAAAATTAACACTGAGACTCTACCTTAACTAGATACGTTCACTTAGCACCAGTTAGAGACAAAATAACACTGAGACTCTACCTTAACTAGATACGCACTTAGCACCAGTTAGAGACAAAATTAACACTGAGACTCTACCTTAACTAGATACGTTTACTTAGCACCTTAGGAGACAAAATTAACACTGAGACTCTACCTTAACTAGATACGTTCACTTAGCACCAGTTAGAGACAAAATTAACACTGAGACTCTACCTTAACTAGATACGTTTACTTAGCACCAGTTAGAGACAAAACACTGAGACTCTACCTTAACTAGATACGTTCACTTAGCACCTAAAGACAAAATTAACACTGAGACTCTACCTTAACTAGATACGTTTACTTAGCACCAGAGGAGACAAAATTAACACTGAGACTCTGCCTTAACAGATACCTTCAAGTAGTCTAGGAAGGACAAAATTAACACTGAGACTCTACCTTAACTAGATACGTTCACTTAGCACCAGTTAGGAGACAAAATTAACACTGAGACTCTACCTTATCTAGATACGTTCACTTTTTAAACTTAAGTTGTTAACAAGTTAGACACATTCTCACTTCTACACTTACGAGGCTGTGAGAGTGAGGGGCCTAGCTGGGAGAGTGAGAAGGAGCCTGACTGGGAGAGTGAGAAGGAGCCTGACTGGAGAGAGAGAAGGAGCCTGACTGGAGGGAGAATCACAAATTTACAACATAAACGACAAGCGATATATTTCAAAGACAAAATGGCTGAGTAATGAGTTTGTCAGCACACCGGACACAAATCTTCTGCAACGATGAGTTATTCCCAACACAAATTTTGGTGAGTTTGTGAATATGTCCCAATAGGTCGATAGGTATTCGGGTGAAAGATGATCTATGTTATAATGTAAAATTAGTGATTTGTATTTCAATCGTTCACACGTTATCAATTAGTGAAATATGATACATTTTCGCTGAACTGGACATTTACGGAGAATTCTGGACCAGGAAAATTTTTACATAAAATTATATAGTATATTTTAGGTGAAAATTAATAACAATAAATATTTTGCAGTGAAATATTTTGCTTATAGTTAATAAATATTTTCCAGCGACAATTTATCCCAAAAAATTATCATGACAGGAGAATGAAAGTGAATTATGTGAACGATAAATTTATGAATGGTGACTAAACCAAGAAGGGAGAGTAAGGTGACATGATATTGGTGTGGTGGATGGATGGATGGATGGATGGAGGGATGGATGGATGGATGGATAGATAAAGGATACATAAATAGACAAAGATAAATAGATGATAGATATGCGGACATAAAAGATAGATTGATAGATAACTCTATTGAGACAGACAGATGACAGACAGACAGACAGGAAAAAGAGGACGAGACAAAAGAAAGAAATACAGAACGCCCATTATACAAGAGTCCAGAGACACGTGACCGAGTCCCACCCACCTGCTGGCACTTACCTCTGACAACCATCTTCACCCTGACTTAAAACGTGGCACTCATTTTTTTTTTCTCCTAGTGAACCTGGCCCTCTTCTTGCTCCCTGGCACTTGTTGTTGGAGGTGGGGTGTGGCATCATTTCCTTGGGTACACCTGGCACTTGTTCCTGTTGGGCGTGCATCATTTGGCATCTTTCCCTGGGTACACACTTGTTCCTGTTGGAGCGTGCATCATTTGGCATCTTTCCTGGGTACGACTGGCACTTGTTCCTGTTGGGCGTGGGGGTACATCTTTCCTTGGGTACACCTGTTCCTGTTGAGTGTGTGGCATCATTTGGCATCTTTCCTTGGGTACACTGTTCCTGAAGCGTGGGGTGGCATCATTTGGCATCTTTCCCTTGGGTACACTGGCACTTGTTCCTGTTGGGCGTGGGGTGTGGCATCATTTGGCATCTTTCCTTGGGTACACTGGCACTTGTTCCTGTTGGGCGTGGGGTGTGGCATCATTTGGCATCTTTCTTGGGTACACTTTGTTCCTGTTAGCGTGTGTATCATTTGGCATCTTTCCTTGCACTGGCACTTGTTCCTGTTGGGCGTGGTATGGCCAGGCATCTTTCCTTTGGGGTACACTGGCACTTGTTCCTGTTGGGCGTGGGGTGTGGCATCATTTGGCATCTTTCCCTTGGGTACACTGGCACCTTTTCCTGATACAATAATGGCACTTGTTCTTGGTATAAAATGGCACCTTTTGTAGCAGGCCTTGACTCAGTGGCACTCTGGATGGACGGTGAGTGTTACATCTGACTCGGTACGTGACGGTGCAGTGGTCTGGTGGTACGGTCCTGTGGTAGTCTGGCCGGGACGTGACGGTCAGTGGTGGTCTGGCCCGTACGTGTCGGTCAGTGGTGGTCTGGCCCGGTACGTGACGGTCCAGCGGTGATCGGCCCGGTACGTGACGGTCCAGCGGTGGGACAGTGGAGGTGGTGACGCATAGTGACGCCTGTGGCTGGTATGACCCAATGGCCGTCACTCAGGACAGGTCATTCAGGTGTTAGAGAGAGAATAAAGAAAATTTGAAAAAATATACGTCGAACGATAATAACAGATGGAATGGGCGGACGGACGGACGGATGGATAGAAAAGACACTAAGTGAAATGGAAGAGACAGAGGATGAGGGAATAAAACAAATACAATAACAAGAGTGGTGAAATAAATAAAAAGACAATTGACAATATAGCACTGTGTTTACGTCACAATAGAGACAGTTCTTCTCACATAGACAGGAGATAAAGACAGAAGACAGGAGGGGACAAAGAGATTGACTGGGAGACATGACAGGGTGACAGGTGAGGTGACAGGGCCCTCCCGTCCTCCTTCTTCACCAACAGGATGGCGTCTGGTCCTGGGACTCACCCATTAAGCAAGGTGAAGTGAACCAGACCCGCTGGTGACTCTCTCTCTCTCTCTCTCTCTCTCTCTCTCTCTCTCTCACTACGGTACATATTAAGGCTTCACTCCAGCCTGGTGAAGCCTCGACTCAAGCTTCAGGACCAGTGGGAATCAGACTTGTGAAGGCACGACTAATCTCTCTGGGGGAAACATCAGGACTGGCCGGGTAGAAAACATGACCCTGTGGATGTGATTCGACTCTGGTTTGCGTGTGATTGGACTCTAGCTTGTGTGCGATTTTCTTTTGCGTGTGATTCTGTAATATATTGCGTGTGATTTGATTCTGGTTTATGTGATTCGGTGTTTGCGTGTGATTCGAATTTAGTTTTGTTTCGATTCTGGTTTGTGTGTGATTCGATTTTAGTTTGTGTGATTCGATTCTAGTTCTCTATGAATCGACCCGAACTGAAATATTATTTCCTTTTAGAATATGATTCGATTCCGGTTCAAACAAGATGATTCGACTCAGGTGTGATTCGACTCTGGGATGAATTCTGTCCAACTCCAATACAAAAATGAAAATCAACAACAATTTTACATCCAACAAATAATCGCTGTAAAGAAAACGTGAAAAAGAAACAAACACAATTACCTTAAAGATAATTAAAAATACCACATCATTGATTCACCTGTTACTTACCTTTAATTAACACCTGCTTGGAACACCTGTCTCTCACTCATTAAGGGACCTTCATTAACACGTACCTGTAAGAGAAAAAAAAATAATTATTATCATAAATTGGTACCTGAATATGGAATAAAATACTACTACTACGACTACTACTACTACTACTAATAATAATAATAAAAGGCCATAAATAAATAAAAAAATATCATACGTGAGAAACAATATATGTATGTTGTGTTGTCAATAGTAAGAAGAAACAATTGAGACCTGGGACTTGGGTACACATGGCAGCAGAGTCTACCATTAGACAACATATTATACTTCCAATATCTTCCAGGTGGTACCTCCTGGGAAGATAGTACCTCTGTTTGGTAGCTGCCTACTACCTATTACCTGTATTCCTCACCTGTATTCCTCTACCTGTATTCCTCTACCTGTTCTCTACCTGTATTCCTCTACCAGTATTCCTCTACCTGTATGCCTCTACCTGTATACCTCTACCTGTATTCCTCTACCTGTATTCCTCTACCAGTATACCTCTACCTGTATTCCTCTACCAGTATTCCTCCTGTATTCCTCTACCAGTATTCCTCTACCTGTATACCTCTACCTGTATACCTCTACCTGTATTCCTCTACCTGTATTCTCTACCTGTATTCCTCTACCTGTATTCCTCTACCAGTATTCCTCTACCAGTATTCCTCTACAGTATTCCTCTCTGTATTCCTCTACCTTGTTCTCTACCTGTATTCCTCTACCTGTATACCTCTACCTTATTCCTCTACAGTATTCCTCTACCTGCTTATACCTCTGTATTCCTCTACCTCTGTATTCCTCTACCAGTATTCCTCTACCAGTATTCCTCTACCTGTATTCCTCTACCTGTATTCCTCTACCTGTATTCCTCTACCTGTGTTCCTCTACCTGTATACCTCTACCAGTATTCCTCTACCTGTATTCCTCTACCTGTATTCTCTACCTGTTCCTCTACCTGTATTCCTCTACCTGTATTCCTCTACCTGTATTCCTCTACTACCTG
This sequence comes from Homarus americanus, assembly GCF_018991925.1. Classification (NCBI taxonomy): domain Eukaryota; kingdom Metazoa; phylum Arthropoda; class Malacostraca; order Decapoda; family Nephropidae; genus Homarus; species Homarus americanus. Next base: position 28,178 of record NW_024718468.1, read on the forward strand.
TATTCCTCTACCTGTATATCTTCTACCTGTATTCCTCTACCTGTATACCTCTACCTGTATTCCTCTACCTGTATTCCTCTACCTGTATACCTCTACCTATTGATATTCCTCTACCTGTATTCCTCTACCTGTATTCCTCTACCCAGTATTCTCTACCTGTATACCTCTACCTGTATTCCTCTACCTGTATACCTCTACCTGTATTCCTCTACCTGTATTCCTCTACCTGTATACCTCTACCTGTATACCTCTACCTGTATACCTCTACCTGTTCCTCTACCAGTATACCTCTACCTGTATTCCTCTACCTGTATTCCTCTACCTGTATTCCTCTACCTGTATACCTCTACCTGTATTCCTCTACCAGTATTCCTCTACCTGTATTCCTCTACCTGCTTATTCCTCTACCTGTATTCCTCTACCTGTGTTCTCTACCTGTATTCTCTACCTGTATTCTCTACCTGTATTCTCTACCTGTATACCTCTACCTGTATTCCTCTACCTATGTATTCTCTACCTGTATTCCTCTACCTGTATTCCTCTACTGTATACCTCTACCTGTATTCCTCTACTTTTTCCTCTTACCTGTATTCCTCTACCTGTTATTCCTCTACCTGTATACCTCTACCTGTATTCCTCTACTACCTGTATTCCTCTACCTGTATTCCTCTACCTATCCTCTACCTGTATTCCTCTACCTGTATTCCTCTACTGTATTCCTCTACCTGTATACCTCTACCTGTATTCCTCTACCTGTATTCCTCTACCTGTATTCCTCTACCAGTATTCCTCTACCTGTATTCCTCTACCTGTATTCCTCTACCTGTATACCTCTACCTGTATTCCTCTACCTGTATTCCTCTACCTGTATACCTCTACCTGTATTCCTCTACCTGTATTCCTCTCCTGTATGCCTCTACCTGTATTCCTCTACCTGTATTCCTCTACCTGTATTCCTCTACCTGTATACCTCTACCTGTATTCCTCTACCTGTGTTCCTCTACCTGTATACCTCTACCTGTATTCCTCTACCTGTATTCCTCTACCTGTATACCTCTACCTGTATTCCTCTACCTGTATTCCTCTACCAGTATTCCTCTACCTCTACCTGTATTCCTCTACCTGTATTCCTCTACCCTGTGTTCCTCTACCTGTATTCCCCTCCTGTATACCTCTACCTGTTCCTCTACCTGTATTCCTCTACCTGTATTCCTCTACCTGTATCTCTGCCTGTACCTCTACCTGTATTCCTCTACCTGTATTCCTCTACCTGCTTATACCTCTACCTGTATTCCTCTACCTGTGTTCCTCTACCTGTATTCCTCTACCTGTATTCCTCTCTGCCTGTATTCCTCTCTACCTGTATTCTCTACCTGTGTTCCTCTACCTGTACCTCTACCTGTATTCCTCTACCTGTATTCTCTACCTGTATTCCTCTACCAGTATTCCTCTGTATACCTCTACCTGTATTCCTCTACCTGTATTCCTCTACCTGTATTCCTCTACCTGTGTTGTAATGCATGCTTCTA
>NW_024718469.1:0-122730 GCF_018991925.1 Homarus americanus
GTTGTGTGCTGGGTGTGGGCAGGTGTGTGTGTGTTGTTGTGTGCTGGGTGTATGTGGGCGGGTGTGTGTGTGTTGTTGTGTGTGCTGGGTGTATGTGGGCAGGTGTGTGTTGTGTGCTGGCTGTATGTGGGCCGGGTGTGTGTGTTGTTATTATTACTGGGTGTATGTGGGCAGATTATTGGTAATGTGTTATTATTAACAGGTGTATGTGGGCAGGTGTGTGTGTTTTGTTGTGTGTTGGGTGTATGTGGGTAGATGTGTGTGTTGTTATTGTGCTGGGTGTATGGGCGAAAGATTAATGTTGTTATTATTACTGGGTGTATGTGGGTGGGTGTGTGTGTTGTTGTGTGCTGGGTGTATGTGGAACTGGGTGTGTGTGTTGTTGCTGGGTGTGTGGGCAGGTGTGTGTTTTTGTTGTGTGTTAGATTGTTAATGTGGGCAGGTGTGTGTTGTTGTGTGCTGGGTGTATGTGGGCAGGTGTGTGTTGTGTGTTGGGTGTATGTGGGCAGGTGTGTGTGTGTGTTGTTGTGTGCTGGGTGTATGTGGGCAGGTGTGTGTGTTGTTGTGTGCTGGGTGTATGTGGGCAGGTGTGTGTGTTGTTGTGTGCTGGGTGTATGTGGGCAGGTGTGTGTGTTGTTATTACTAAGGTGTATAATGGGTGGAGGCCAAAATATGTTGTTATTGTGCTGGGTGTATGTGGGCAGGTGTGTGTGTTGTTGTGTGTGTTAGGTGCATCATGGGCAGCTGTGGTATTGTGTTGTTGTGTGTTGGTGTATGTGGGCGGGTGTGTGTTGTTGTGTGCTGGGTGTATGTGGGCGGGTGTGTGTTGTTTATTGTGCTGGGTGTATGTGGGCAGATTATTGTGTGTTGTGTGTTGGGTGTATGTGGGCAGGTGTGTGTGTTGTTGTGTGTGCTGGGTGTATGTGGGCAGGTGTGGCAATGTTGTTGTGCTGGGTGTAATGTGGGCAGGTGTGTGTGTGTTGTTGTGTGCTAAGATTGTATGTGGGCAGGTGTCAGTAATGTTGTTATTAATGCTGGGTGTATGTGAATCAGTGTGTGTGTTGTTGTGTGTTGGGTGTATGTGGGCGGGTGTGTGTGTGTTGTGTGTTGGGTGTGGGCGGGTGTGTGTTGTTGTGCTGGGTGTATGTGGGCAGGTGTGTGTTGTTGTGTGCTGGGTGTATGTGGGCAGATTGTGTGTTGTTGTGTGCTGGGTGTATGTGGGCAGGTGTGTGTGTTGTGTTGGGTGTATGTGGGCGGGTGTGTGTGTTGTTGTGTGCTGGGTGTATGTGGGCAGGTGTATGTTGTTGTGTGCTGGTGTATGTGGGCAGGTGTGTGTGTTGTTGTTGTGTGCACTGGGTGTATGTGGGCAGATTAATAGTAATGTTGTTGTATTACGGGTGTATGTAGGTGGGTGTGGTAGTGTTATTAATGTTGGGTGTATGTGGGCAGATTGTGTGTGTGTTATTATGGGTGTATGTGGGCAGGTCATGTTGTTATTAGTACTGGGTGTAATATTAGATTGGGTGTGTAATTTATTGTTGCTGGGTGTATGTGGGCAGATAATGTGTTGTTATTATTGCTGGGTGTATGTGGGCGGGTGTATTGTGTTGTTGTGTGCTGGGTGTATGTGGGCAGGTGTGTGTGTTAATGTGCTGGGTGGCAATAATAGGCGGAGTGTGTTGTTGTGTGCTGGGTCTGTATGTGGGCGGGTGTGTGTGTTGTGTGCTGGGTGTATGTGGGCGGGTGTGTGTGTTGTTGTGCTGGGTGTATGTGGGCAGGTGTGTGTGTTGTTTAATGATGCTAAGGTGTATGTGGGCAGATTAATGTGTGTTGTTAATGCTGGGTGTATGTGGGCAGATTATTATTGATGTGTTGTTGTGTGCTGGGTGTATGGGCAGGTGTGTGTGTTGTTGTGTGCTGGGTGTATGTGGGTGGGTGTGTGTGTGTTGTTGTGTGCTGGGTGTATGTGGGCAGGTGTGTGTTGTGTGCTGGGTGTATGTGGGTGGAGTGTGTGTGTTGTTATTGTGCTAGATTCTTAATGTGGGTGGGTGTGTGTTGTTGTGTGCTGGGTGTATGTGGGCAGGTGTGTGTTGTTGTGTGCTGGGTGTATGTGGGCGGTGTGTGTTGTTGTGTGCTGGGTGTATGTGGGCAGATTAATGTGTTGTTTAATGTGTTGGGTGTAATAATGGGTGGAGTGTGTGTGTTGTTGTGTGCTGGGTGTATGTGGGTGGGTGTGTGTGTTGTTGTGTGCTGGGTGTATATTATGGGTGGTGTGTGTGTGTTGTGCACAACAGGGTGTATGTGGGCAGATTAATGTGTTGTTGTGTGCTGGGTGTATGTGGGTGGGTGTGTGTGTTGTTGTGTGCTGGGTGTATGTGGGCAGGTGTGTGTGTGTTGTTATTAATTACTGGGTCAATATGTGGGCAGGTGTGTGTGTTGTTGTGTGCTGGGTGGGGTGTTGTTGTGCTGGGTGTATGGGCAGGTGTGTGTGTTGTTGTGTGCTGGGTGTATGTGGGTGGGTGTGTTGTTGTGTGCTGGGTGTATGTAGGCAGGTGTGTGTATTGTTATTAATGCTGGGTGTATGTCGGCGGGTGTGTGTTGTTATTGTGCTGGGTGTATGTGGGTGGGTGTGTGTGTTGTGTGCTGGGTGTATGTGGGCAGATGTGTGTGTTGTTGTGCTGGGTGTATGGGCAGATAGTAGTGTGTGTTGTTGTGTGCTGGGTGTATGTGGGCGAGGTGTGGTAATGTTGTTGTGTACTGGGTGTATGTGGGCAGGTGTGTGTGTTGTTGTGTGCTGGGTGTATGTGGGCAGATGTGTGTGTGTTGTTGTGTGCTGGGTGTATGCGGGCAGATTAGTATTGTGTTGTTGTGCTGGGTGTATGTGGGCAGGTGTGTGTGTGTTGTTAATGTGCTGGGTGGCCAATAATGGGCAGGTGTGTGTGTTGTTGTGTGCTGGGTGTATGGGCGGGTGTGTGTGTTGTTGTGTGCTGGGTGTATGTGGGCAGGGTGTGTGTGTTGTTGTGTGCTGGGTGTATGTGGGCAGGTGTGTGTGTGTTGTTGTGTGCTGGTGTATGTGGGCGGGTGTGTGTTGTTATTGTGCTGGTGTATGCGGGCGGGTGTGTGTGTGTTGTTGTGTGTGCTGGCTGTATGGGCGAGGGTGTGTGTGTTGTTATTGTGCTGGTGTAATGTGGGTGGAGTGTGTGTGTGTTGTTGTGCTGGGTGTATGTGGGCAGGTGTGTGTGTTGTTATTGATGCTGGGTGTATGTGGGCAGGTGTGTGTTGTTGTGTGCTGGGTGTATGTGGAGGCAGGTGTGTGTGTTGTTGTGTGCTGGGTGTATGTGGCGGCTGTGTGTGTTGTTGTGTGCTACAGGTGTATGTGGGCGGGTGTGTGTGTTGTTGTGTGCTGGCGTTAATGTGGGCGGCGCTGTGTGTGTTGTGTGCTGGGTGTATGTGGGTGGGGTGTGTGTGTTGTTGTGTGCTGGGTGTATGTGGGCAGGTGTGTGTGTTGTTGTGTGCCTGGCTGTATGTGGGCAGGTGTGTGTGTTGTTGTGTGCTGGGTGTATGTGGGCAGGTGTGTGTGTTGTTGTGTGCTGGGTGTGGGTGGGTGTGTGTTGTTCAGTAATGCTGGGTGTATGTGGGCAGGTGTGTGTGTTGTTATTATGCTGGCTGTATGTGGGCAGCTGTGTGTGTTATTATTAATGCAGTGTATGTGGGCAGGTGTGTGTGTTGTTGTGCTGGGTGTGTGTGGGCAGGTGTGTGTTGTTGTGTGCTGGGTGTATGTGGGCAGATTGTGTGTATTGTGTGCGCTGGGTGTATGTGGGCGGGTGTGTGTGTTGTTGTGTGCTGGGTGTATGTGGGCAGATTATTGTGTGTTGTTGTGTGCTGGCTGTATGTGGGCAGGTGTGTGTTATTTGATGTGTTGGCTGTATGTGGGCAGGTGTGTGTGTTGTTGTGTGTTGGGTGTATGTGGGCAGGTGTGTGTTGTTGTTATTGATGCTGGGTTAATGTGGGCAGGTGTGTGTGTTGTTGTGTGCTGGGTGTATGTGGGCGGGTGTGTGTGTTGTTGTGTACTGGCTGTGGGCAGGTGTGTGTGTTGTTGTGTGCTGGGTGTATGTGGGCAGGTGTGTGTGTTGTTATTGATGCTAGACGATTATTATGTGGGCAGGTGTGTGTAATTGGTATGTACTGGGTGTATGTGGGCAGATTGTGTGTGTTGTTGTGTGCTAGGTGTATGTGGGCTGGGGTATTGGTGTGTTGTTGTGTCTTCTACAAGATTATGTGGGTGGAATTGTGTGTGTTGTGTGCTTCTGGGTGTATGTGGGCGGAGTGTGTGTGTTGTTATTGATACTGGGTGTATGTGAATGGGTGTGTGTGTGTTGTTGTGTGCTGGGTGTATGTGGGCAGGTGTGTGTGTTGTTGGTGGTGCTGGGTGTATGTGGGCAGATTGTGTGTGTTGTTGTGTACTGGGTGTATGTGGGCAGGTGTGTGTGTGTTGTTGTGATACTGGCTTCTATGTGGGCAGGTATGTGTTGTTGTATTGCTGGGTGTATGTGGGTGGGTGTGTGTGTGTTGTTATTAATGTTGGGTGTATGTGGGCGGGTATGTGTGTTGTTGTGTGCTGGTGTATGTGGGCAGGTGTGTGTGTTGTTGTGTGCACTGGGTGTATGTGGGTGGGTGTGTGTGGGTGGGTAATGTGGGCAGGGTGTGTGTGTGTTGTTGTGCTGGTGTATGTGGGCAGATTAGTGATGTTGTACTGGGTGTATGTGGGTGGGTGTGTGTGGGTGGGTGTATGTGGGCAGGTGTGTGTGTTGTTGTGTGCTGGTGTATGTGGGCGGGTGTGTGTGGGTGGTGTGTGTATGTGGGCAGGTGTGTGTTGTTGTGTGCTGGGTGTATGTGGGCAGGTGTGTGTGGGTGGAATTAATGTGTGTGTTGTTTAATGTTAGGTGTATAATAGGCAGGTGTGGTAATGTTTGTTGTGTGCTAGATTAATAATGGGCGGGTATGTGTGTTGTTGTGTGCTACAGATTGTATGTGGGCAGGCCATGTGTTGTGTCCAACGAAGATTGTATGTAGACTGGGGTGTGTGTGTGTTGTGGTACTCTGGGTGTATGTGGGCAGATTGTGTGTTGTTGTGTGCTGGGTGTGTGCTGGGTGTGTGTGGGTGGGTGTATGTGGGTGGGTGTGTGCTGGGTGTGTGTGGGTGGGTGTAATGGGTGGTGTGTGGGCAGGGTGTGTGTGTTGTTGTGTGCTGGGTGTGTGCTGGGTGTGTGTGGGTGGGTGTATGTGGGTGGGTGTGTGTGGGTGGGTGTATGTGGGTGGGTGTGCTGGTGTGGGCGGGTGTGTGTTTTGTGTGCTGGCTGTATGTGGGCAGGTGTGTGTGTTGTTGTGTGCTGGGTATATGTGGGTGGGTGTGTGTGTGTGTTGTTGTGTGTTGGGTGTATGTGGGGTGGGTGTGTGTGTTGTTGTGTGTATGGTGTGTGTGTTGTTGTGTGCTGGCTGTATGTGGGTGGGTGTGTGTGTTGTTGTGTGCTGGCTGTATGTGGGCAGGTGTGTGTGTGTTGTTGTGTGCTGGGTGTATGTGGGCGGGTGTGTGTGTGTTGTTTGTGTGCTGGGTGTATGTGGAACGGTGTAATTTGTTGTGTGCTGGCTGTATGTGGGCAGGTGTGTGTGTTGTGTGCTGGCTGTATGTGGGGCAGATGTGTTATTGTGTTGTTGTGTGCTGGGTGTATGTAGGTGGGTGTGTGTGAACATTGTGTGCTGGTATAACAGATGAAGGTGTGTGTGTTGTTTATTGTGCTGGCTGTAGGTGGTGTGTGTGTTGTTGTGTGCTGGGTGTATATGGTGGGTGTGTGTGTTGTTGTGTGCTGGTGTATGTGGGCGGGTGTGTGTGTTGTTGTGTGCTGGCTGTATGTGGGCGGGTGTGTGTGTTGTTGTGTGCTGGGTGTATGTGGGCAGATTAATGTGTGTGTGTTGTTGTGTGCTGGGTGTATGTGGGCGGGTGTGTGTGTGTTGTTGTGTGCTGGGTGTATGTGGGCAGGTGTGTGTGTTGTTGTGTGCGGTGTATGTGGGTGGGTGTGGGCGGGTGTGTGTGTTGTTGTGTGCTGGGTGGGCGGGTGTGTGTGTTGTTGTGCTGGGTGTATGTGGGTGGGTGTGGGTGGGTGTGTGTGTGTTGTTGTGTGTTGGGTGTATGTGGGCAGGTGTGTGTGTTGTTGTGCTGGGTGTATGTGGGCGGGTGTGTGTGTTGTTGTGTGCTGGGTGTGTATGTGGGCAGGTGTGTGTGTGGTGTGTGCTGGGTGTGGGCAGGGTGTGTGTGTGTTGTGTGCTGGGTGTATGTGGGCAGGGTGTGTGTGTTGTTGTGTGCTGGGTGTATGTGGGCGGGTGTGTGTGTTGTTGTGTGCTGGGTGTGTGGGCAGGTGTGTGTGTGTTGTTGTGTTGGGTGTATGTGGGCAGTGTGTGTGTTGTTGTGTGCTGGGTGTATGTGGGCGGGTGTGTGTTGTTGTGTGCTGGCTGTATGTGGGTGGGTGTGTGTGTTGTTGTGTGCTGGGTGTATGTGGGTGGGTGTGTGTTGTTGTGTGCTGGGTGTATGTGGGTGGGTGTGTGTGTGTTGTTGTGTGCTGGGTGTATGTGGGCAGGTGTGTGTGTTGTTGTGTGCTGGGTGTATGTGGGCGGGTGTGTGTGTGTTGTTGTGTGTTGGGTGTATGTGGGCAGGTGTGTGTGTTGTTGTGTGCTGGGTGTATGTGGGCGGGTGTGTGTGTGTTGTTGTGCTGGAGTGTGGGCAGGTGTGTGTGTTGTTGTGCTGGGTGTATGTGAGGCGGGTGTGTGTGTTGTTGTGTGCTGGGTGTATGTGGCGGGTGTGTGTTGTTGTGTGCTGGGTGTGTATGTGGGCAGGTGTGTGTGTGTTGTTGTGTGTTGGGTTGTGGGCGGGTGTGTGTGTGTTGTTGTGTGCTGGGTGTATGTGACGGCTGTGTGTGTTGTTGTGTGCTGGGTGTATGTGGGCAGGTGTGTGTGTGTTGTTGTGTGTTGGGTGTATGTGGGCAGGTGTGTGTGTTGTTGTGTGCTGGGTGTATGTGGGCAGGTGTGTGTGTGTTGTTATTGTGCTGGGTGTATGGGCAGTTGTGTGTGTGTGTTGTTGTGTGCTGGGTGTATGGGCGGGTGTGTGTGTGTTGTTGTGTTGTTGGGTGTATGTGGGCAGGTGTGTGTGTGTTGTTGTGTGCTGGGTGTATGTGGGCAGGTGTGTGTGTGTTGTTGTGTGTTGGGTGTATGTGGGCGGGTGTGTGTGTTGTTGTTGTGCTGGGTGTATGTGGGCGGGTGTGTGTGTTGTTGTGTGCTGGGTGTATGTGGGCGGGTGTGTGTGTTGTTGTGTGCTGGGTGTATGTGGGCGGGTGTGTGTGTGTTGTTGTGTGTTGGGTGTAGCTGGGCAGGTGTGTGTGTTGTTGTGTGCTGGGTGTATGTGGGCAGGTGTGTGTGTGTTGTTGTGTGCTTTCAGATTGTATGTGGGCAGGTGTGTGTGTGTGTTGTTGTGTGCTGGGTGTATGTGGGTGGGTGTGTGTGTGTTGTTGTGTGTTGGGTGTATGTGGGCGGGTGTGTGTGTTGTTGTGTGCTGGGTGTATGTGGGCAGGTGTGTGTGTGTTGTTGTGTGCTGGGTGTATGTGGGTGGGTGTGTGTGTGTTGTTGTGTGTTGGGTGTATGTGGGCGGGTGTGTGTGTGTTGTTGTGTGCTGGGTGTATGTGGGCAGGTGTGTGTGTGTTGTTGTGTGCTGGGTGTATGTGGGCGGGTGTGTGTGTGTGTGCTGGGTGTATGTGGGTGGGTGTGTGTGTGTTTGTTGTGTGTTGGGTGTATGTGGGCAGGTGTGTGTGTTGTTGTGTGCTGGGTGTATGTGGGCGGGTGTGTGTGTGTTGTTGTGTGCTGGGTGTATGTGGGTGGGTGTGTGTGTTGTTGTGTGCTGGGTGTATGTGGGCGGGTGTGTGTGTTGTTGTGTGCTGGGTGTATGTGGGCAGGTGTGTGTGTTGTTGTGCTGGCTCTATGTGGGCGGGTGTGTGTGTTGTGTGTTGGGTGTATGTGGGCAGGTGTGTGTGTTGTTGTGTGCTGGGTGTATGTGGGTGGGTGTGTGTGTTGTTGTGTGTTGGGTGTATGTGGGCGGGTGTGTGTGTTGTTGTGTGCTGGGTGTATGTGGGCGGAGTGTGTGTGTTGTTGTGTGCTGGGTGTATGTGGGCGGGTGTGTGTTGTTGTGTGCTGGGTGTATGTGGGTGGGTGTGTGTGTTGTTGTGTGCTGGGTGTATGTGGGCAGGTGTGTGTGTTGTTGTGTGCTGGCTCTATGTGGGCGGGTGTGTGTGTTGTTGTGTGTTGGGTGTGGGCGGGTGTGTGTGTTTGTTGTGTGCTGGGTGTATGGGCGGGTGTGTGTTGTTGTGTGCTGGGTGTATGTGGGTGGGTGTGTGTTGTTGTGTGCTGGGTGTATGTGGGCGGCTGTGTGTGTTGTTGTGTGCTGGGTGTATGTGGGCGGCTGTGTGTGTTGTTGTGTGCTGGGTGTGGGTGGGTGTGTGTTGTTGTGCTGGGTGTATGTGGGCAGGTGTGTGTGTTGTTGTGTGTTGGTGTATGTGGGTGGGTGTGTGTGTTGTTGTGCTACCTGGGTGTATGTAAGGCGGCTGTGTGTTGTTGTGTGCTGGGTGTATGTGGGTGGGTGTGTGTGTTGTTGTGTGCTGGGTGTATGTGGGCGGGTGTGTGTTGTTGTGCTGGGTGTATGGGCGGGTGTGTGTGTTGTTGTGTGTTGGGTGTATGTGGGCGGGTGTGTGTGTTGTTGTGTGCTGGGTGTGTGGGCGGGTGTGTGTGTTGTTGTGTGCTGGCTGTATGTGGGGCGGGTGTGTGTGTGTTGTTGTGTGCTGGGTGTATGTGGGCGGGTGTGTGTGTTGTTGTGTGCTGGGTGTATGTGGGCAGGTGTGTGTGTTGTTGTGCTGGGTGTATGTGGGCGGGTGTGGTGGTATTTGTTGTGTGCTGGCTGTATGTGGGCAGGTGTGTGTGTTGTTGTGTGCTACAGGTGTATGCAGGCGGGTGTGTGTGTTGTTGTGTGCTGGGTGTATGTGGGTGGGTGTGTGTGTTGTTGTGTGCTGGGTGTATGTGGGCGGCTGTGTGTGTTGTTGTGTGCTGGGTGTATGTGGGTGGGTGTGTGTGTTGTTGTGTGTTGGGTGTATGTGGGCGGGTGTGTGTGTTGTTGTGTGTGCTGGGTGTATGTAAGGCGGGTGTGTGGTATTGTGTTGGGTGTATGTGGGCGGGTGTGTGTGTGTTGTTGTGCTGGGTGTGTGTGTTGTTGTGTGCTGGGTGTGGGCGGGTGTGTGTGTTGTTGTGTGCTACAGGTGTATGTGGGCGGGTGTGTGTGTGTTGTTGTGTGCTGGGTGTGTAGGCTGGGTGTGTGTGTGTTGTTGTGTGCTGGCTGTATGTGGGTGGGTGTGTGTGTGTTGTGTGCTGGGTGTGTGTGTTGTTGTGTGCTGGCTGTATGTGGGCGGGTGTGTGTGTTGTTGTGTGCTGGGTGTATGTGGGCGGGTGTGTGTGTGTTGTTGTGTGCTGGGTGTATGTGGGCGGGTGTGTGTGTATTTGTTGTTGTGTGCTGGCTGTGGGTGGGTGTGTGTGTGTTGTTGTGTGCTGGCTGTATGTGGGCAGGGTGTGTGTGTTGTTGTGTGCTGGCTGTATGTGGGCGGGTGTGTGTGTTGTGCTGGGTGTATGTGGGCGGGTGTGTGTGTTGTTGTGTGCTACAGGTGTATGTGGGTGGGTGTGTGTTGTTGTGTGTGTGCTGGGTGTGGGCGGCTGTGTGTGTTGTTGTGTGCTGGGTGTATGTGGGTGGGTGTGTGTGTTATTTGTGTGTTGGGTGTATGTGGGCTGGGTGTGTGTGTTGTTGTGTGCTGGGTGTATGTGGGCGGGTGTGTGTGTTGTGCTGGGTGTATGGGTGGGTGTGTGTGTTGTTGCTGGTGTATGTGGGCGGCTGTGTGTGTTGTGTGTGCTGGGTGTGTGGGTGGGTGTGTGTGTGTTGTTGTGTGTTGGGTGTATGTGGGCGGGTGTGTGTGTTGTTGTGCTGGGTGTATGTGGGCGGGTGTGTGTGTTGTTGTGTGCTATTGTATGTGGGCAGGTGTGTGTGTTGTTGTGTGCTGGGTGTATGTGGGCCAGGTGTGTGTATTTGTTGTGTGCTGGTGTATGTGGGCGGGTGTGTGTGTGTGTTGTTGTGTGCTGGGTGTATGTGGGCAGGTGTGTGTGTGTTGTGCACAGGTGTATGTGGGCGGGTGTGTGTGTGTTGTTGTGTGCTGGGTGTGTATGTGGGCAGGTGTGTGTGTGTGTTGTTGTGTGCTGGGTGTATGTGGGCGGGTGTGTGTGTGTTGTTGTGTGCTGGGTGTATGTGGGCGGGTGTGTGTGTGTTGTTGTGTGCTGGGTGTGTGTGTTGTTATTGTGTTGGGTGTATGTAGGCGGGTGTGTGTGTGTTGTTGTGCTGGGTGTATGTGGGCAGGTGTGTGTGTGTTGTTGTGTGCTGGGTGTATGGGCGGGTGTGTGTGTGTTGTGCTGGGTGTGTGTGTTGTTGTGTGCTGGGTGTATGTGGGCGGGTGTGTGTGTGTTGTTGTGTGCTGGGTGTATGTGGGCGGGTGTGTGTGTGTTGTTGTGTGCTGGGTGTATGTGGGCGGGTGTGTGGTAGTATTTGTTGTGTGCGGGCTCATGTGGGTGGGTGTGTGTGTGTTGTTGTGCTTTCTAAGGTGTATGTGGGCGAGGTGTGTGTGTGTGTTGTTGTGTGCTGGGTGTATGTGGGCGGGTGTGTGTGTGTGTTGTTTATTGTGCTGGGTGTATGTGGGCAGGTGTGTGTGTGTTATTTGTGTGCTGGGTGTGTGTGTGTGGGTGGGTGTATGGGCGGGTGTGTGTGTTGTTGTGTGCTGGGTGTATGTGGGCGGGTGTGTGTGTGTTGTTTGTGTGCTGGGTGTATGTGGGCGGGTGTGTGTGTGTGTTGTTGTGTGCTGGGTGTATGTGGGCGGGTGTGTGTGTGTGTTGTTGTGTGCTGGATTGGCATGTGGGCGGGTGTGTGTGTGTTGTTGTGTGCTGGGTGTATGTGGGTGGGTGTGTGTGGCCTTTGTGTGCTGGGTGTATGTGGGCGGGTGTGTGTGTGTGTTGTTGTGTGCTGGGTGTATGTGGGTGGGTGTGTGTTTTGTTTATTGTGCTGGGTGTATGTGGGTGGGTGTGTGTGTGTTTGTTGTGTACTGGGTGTATGTGGGTGGGTGTGTGTGTTGTTGTGTGCTAGGTGTATGTGGGCAGGTGTGTGTGTTGTTGTGTGCTGGGTGTATGTGGGCGGTGTTGTGTGCTGGGTGTATGTGGGCAGGTGTGTGTGTGTTGTTGTGTGCTACAGATTGTATGTGGGCAGGTGTGTGTGTGTGTTGTTATTGATGCTGGGTGTATGTGGGCGGGTGTATAATGGGTGGGTGTGTGCTGGGTGTATGTGGGCGGGTGTGTGTGTGTTGTTGTGTGCTGGCTGTATGTGGGTGGGTGTGTGTGTTGTTTATTGGTACTTTCTGGGTGTATGTGGGCGGGTGTGTGTGTTGTTGTGTGCTGGGTGTATGTGGGTGGGTGTGTGTGTTGTTGTGTGCTGGGTGTATGGGTGGGTGTGTGTGTTGTTGTGTACTGGGTGTATGTGGGCGGGTGTGTGTGTTGTTGTGGCCACTTTCTGGGTGTATGTGGGCAGGTGTGTGTGTTGTTGTGTGCACAGGTGTATGTGGGCAGGTGTGTGTGTTGTTGTGTGCTGGGTGTATGGGTGGGTGTGTGTGTTGTTGTGTGCTGGGTGTATGTGGGCAGGTGTGTGTTGTGTGCTGGGTGTATGTGGGTGGTGGGTGTGGGCGGGTGTGTGTTGTTGTGTGCTGGGTGTATGTGGGCGGGTGTGTGTGTTGTTGTGTGCTGGGTGTATGTGGGCAGGTGTGTGTGTGTTGTTGTGTGTTGGGTGTATGTGGGCAGGTGTGTGTGTGTGTTGTGTGCTGGGTGTGGGCAGGTGTGTGTGTTGTTGTGTGCTGAATATGTGGGTGGGTGTGTGTTGTTGTGTGCTGGGTGTATGTGGGTGGGTGTGTGTGTTGTTGTGTGCTGGGTGTATGTGGGCGGGTGTGTGTGTGTTGTTGTGTGCACAGGTGTATGTGGGCGGGTGTGTGTGTGTTGTTGTGTGCTGGGTGTATGTGGGCGGGTGTGTGTGTGTGTGTTGTGTGCTGGGTGTATGTGGGTGGGTGTGTGTGTGTTGTGCTGGGTGTATGTGGGCGGGTGTGTGTGTTGTTGTGTGCTGGGTGTATGTGGGCAGGTGTGTGTGTTGTTGTTGTGTGTTGGGTGTATGTGGGCAGGTGTGTGTGTTGTTGTGTACTGGGTGTATGTGGGCAGGTGTGTGTGTTGTTGTGAATGTTGGGTGTATGTAGGCGGGTGTGTGTGTTGTTGTGTGCTGGGTGTATGTGGGTGTGTGTGTGTGTTGTGGTACTGGGTGTATGTGGGCAGCAGGTGTGTGTTGTTGTGTGCTGGGTGTATGGGCAGGTGTGTGTTGTTGTGTGTTGGGTGTATGTGGGCGGGTGTGTGTGTTGTTGTGTGCTGGGTGTATGTGGGCGGGTGTGTGTGTTGTTGTGTGTTGGGTGTATGTGGGCAGGTGTGTGTGTGTTGTTGTGTGCTGGGTGTATGTGGGCGGGTGTGTGTGTGTGTGTTGTGTGCTGGCTGTATGTGGGCGGGTGTGTGTATGTGTTGCTGTGTGGTGGGTGTATGTGGGCAGGGTGTATGTGTGTGTGTTGTGGGTGTGTGTGTGTGTGTGCGTGGGCAGGTGTGTATGTGTTGCAGTGTGCTGGGTGTATGTGGGCGGGTATTGTGTGTGCTGGGTGTATGGGTGGGTGTGTGTGTGTTGGGTGTATGTGGGCTGGTGTGTGTGTATGTGTGTGTTGTGTGCTGGGTGTGTGTGGGCGGGTGTGTGTGTGTTGGGTGTTTGTGGGCGGGTGTGTGTGTGTGCGTGTTGTGTGCTGGGTGTATGTGGGCGGGTGTGTGTGTGTTGGGTGTATAATGAGCGGGTGTGTGTGTGTGTGTGGCGGGTGTGTGTGTGTTGGGTGTATGTTGTGTGCTGGGTGTATGTGGGCGGGTGTGTGAGTATGTTGTGTGCTGGGTGTATGTGTGGTGTTAGGATGGGCGGATGGATGAGAGGGTGGTAGTATTGAGAGAGTGAGTGGATGGTTGGGCGAGTGGTGTGGAAATGGAGTTTGGTGTAATTGTGAACTTCCTACCTGGCCTATATCTATCAGCGATTCTTTGGTTCTACACCTGAGCCTCCCAGGTGACTAATTGACCAATCAAACTGTTACTGTCTGCATTCCTTACCCCTCCTCACCCTGCTCACCCTAGGATCGGGAGACTGTCGGTCGGTATTCCCAGAGTGTGAGGCAGCCGGATAGGTTGTGGTTGTGCCTGGGACACACACACACACACACACACACACACACACACACACACACACTCTGCACCTTTCCCATCACCCTTGCCACTGACACCACACCTCTGAGATGGGGTTGGCGGCAACTCAGGTACATAACGCTGTTGGGGTAAAGTCCTCCTCATTAGAGTATTGCTGTGTGTGTGTGTGTGGGGGATGACGTGTATGGTAATGACCTACTCACTTGAACTCATCACCTCAATAATGTAAGTGTTAAGAGCAGTGGGGTGGTAGTAGGAGGGCGTCAGCACCTGGTGAGTGGCAGTAGAGATGGATTGGGTAGGGGTAGAAAGTAAGAGTGCCAAGGAGGGATGGGTGGGGGTTAAGGGTGTTAGTGAAGGGGTATGGGTGAAAATCGGGAGGGTAAATGAGGGGTTAGGAAGAAAGAAATGCTAAATGGAAGGGTGGAGAAATTGCCGGTAAAGGGGGTTGATGAAGGGGGCAGTCAATAGGGGTTGGGTGGAGGAAGTGTCAGTCAGTAGTCAGTTTATTGGTGGGTTGAGGGTGTCAATAGGAGGTGGGGGGTTGCAGGAGGAGGAAGAGGGGGGTAGAGTGGCACTGGGGGGGTGATAAAGCGGCACTGTTGTTGCCCACCTGGCCACTCACACGCCTCTAACATTCTGCTTCTCAAATCTCCCAAGTTCACAAGTTAAGTTTTACACACTTAATAAGAGCCACAGTTCATTATATTTCATCCTCTTCCCTTGCGTCCTGATTCACTTACATACCAGCCACTCTACCTGTACTTTACACTTAAATCTTTACTTACGTCGATTTGTTCTTTATTATACTTTCTGGTCTTATGCTAATATTAATGAATAAACTCGATAGGTCTTTTTTTTTTCCTTTCTTTTTCTTCTCGAGGTATTTCAGCCAACAGCTTTGTGTGGTCGCTTAAGTTAGCTCGGCTCTGGTCCTCATTTAAGAGGTGAAATTTAAAGTACGAAACTTGGGGGATTGTGAACCTTGACCTACACCAACCAGGGGTGAGGAGGAGCCATGATGTAACACTCTCTCTCTCTCTCTCTCTCTCTCTCTCTCTCTCTCTCTCTCTCTCTCTCTCTCTCTCTCTCTCTCTCTCTCTCCTTTACACACACACACACAATTTGTATGGTTTGTCATTCCCTCCCCTCAGTCACCTGTCTTCAACTCCCTCCCTCCCCTCCCTCCCTCCCTCCGTCCCTCCAATCATCCCTGCCTTCCTCCCTCCCTCTAGTAAGCCCTCCCTGTCTTCCTCCCTCCCTCCAATCATCCCCTATCTTCCTCCCTCCCTCCAATCATCTCTGTCTTCCTTCCTCCCTCCCAACCAGACGGCGTGAGACTCGTAAACTAGTTAAGGTAGGTTCTAGTTGTTTATTAACCGCCGTAGTGTCTAATCAGGCTCCCCGACTAGTTAGTGTAGACAACTATTGGCGGCAGTCGACCAGGTGAGGGGGTAATTATACCTTGTGAGGCTTGCTCTGCCTGGTAACCCTCTGATGCTGGTAGTGGTGGTTGTGGTTCAGGTGCTAGTTGTGGTTGGATGTGGGTGTTAGTGGTGGTAGGGGTAATGTTGGTGGGTGTTGGTGGTGGTGATGGTATTAAGTACTGGTAGTGGTTAGTTGTAGTTGTTAGTATTTGGTTGTGGTTGCTGTGGATCTTGGTGGTTTAGACGGTAGTAATGGTTGTTTGTGGTGGTGTTAGTGGTTGAAGTGGGCGGTGGTGATGATTATTTAGGTGGCAATACTGGTTGTTATTGTGGGTTATGTTGGTAGTAGTAGTAGTAGTTTTAGTAGTAGTTGAAGAGATGTGTGGTGATGTGCCATTATACATAAGATTAAATGTTTAAAGTTGTTCCTAAGAAAATATCAAAACTTTAGATTTTCTCAGTCAAAGCCAAAGTGTTTAAGTGTGTGTGTGTCTATATTATGTCTGGGCACACTACCAGACCTGCTCTTCTTATCCTAACCTTAGTCTAGCAGTGAAAACTTCTCGTGGTTGACTGATCTTGTTCCTTGATCTAGATACATGTGGTGGGCAATATGATAGTAACAGCGTGATAGGAAGGATTGGAAGAGCATGATAGCAACAACAGTGGTGGTGTGATAGAGGAGGAAGTGGAGGAGGAAGTGGAGGAGGAGGAGGAGGAGGAGGAGGCATAAAGACTGGCACGGTGATAATGGAATAAACTTTGGCTATGATGATGACGGTGACAACAGGACCTGCCACTCTACTGGTTATTCTCTCTCTCTCTCTCTCTCTCTCTCTCTCTCTCTCTCTCTCTCTCTCTCTCTCTCTCTCTCTCTTCTTCGCCTCTTCAGTCCTCACCTCTGAATTTAATTTTCTTCCTCTCTTTTTTCCTCCTCTCTTTTTTCCTCCTCTTTTTTCCTCCTCTCTTTTTTCCCCCTCTCTTTTTTCCTCCTCTCTTTTTTCCTCCTCATCCCCTTTCCCTCCCACTCCCCCTCTCCTGGAAAACATCTTAGGGGAAAAATATCCTTTGACCGAACGTCACCGTTAATGGTGTGTATGATTCTTTGCTCTCTCTCTCTCTCTCTCTCTCTCTCTCTCTCTCTCTCTCTCTCTCTCTCTCTCTCTCTCTCTCTCTCTCTCTCTCTCTCTCTCTTCAAACGCCTGGTTGCTGACATCACTCCTGTATTCCAAGAAGAAAAACTGACCAGTGGAAAGGTCGGGCGAGCTAGAAAGGAGGGAGGGGTGGAGCAGGGAAGAGAGAGAGAGAGAGAGAGAGAGAGAGAGAGAGAGAGAGAGCGCGTGTGTGTCATGGGATATGTAAGAATATATGGGTAGTTATAAATGTGTATGCGGGCGGCTGAGTGTTAGCGAGAACCAACATTACTGCTGTACCTACCAGCACCTCACTCACCAACTACCACCATTTATATCAACCATCATTACTGCTCCACCTACCAACACCTCATTCACCAACTACCACCATTTATATCAACCAACATTATTGGTCTACCTACCAACACGTCACTGGCTCACTACCACCATTTATATCAGCCAACATTATTGGTCCACCTACCAACACGTCACTACCACCATTTATATCAACCAACATTATTGGTCCACTTACCAACACCTCACTCACCACTATTTACATCAACCAACATTATTGGTCCACCTACCAGCACGCGTGCAGTTAAGGTGTTGCATGTTGCAAGACCAGCTGATGACCGCGGTGTGGTTGTTGTTGTGATATATTGTCATGATAACTTAGTTCCAGCTGGTTTAGGGTAATAGTGATCCTATTTGTTATCTATACAACTACACTACTACTACTTTTTATATCAATATGGCCTCCAACCTCCATTTACTACTATAATACTATAGTATACAATTTTTTTTCAATGGCCTCCATCCTCCCCTAATAGCCACACCTTCGCCGCCATTTTATTACCTTAAAATTAAATATCCTAATACATAAGTAGCTATCCTAGCTGTGTTGAGTTAGTTGAGCCGCAGATCTATGCGGCATTCAGTGACTGTTGCCTCATAGTCAATATCTGCAACTGTTGTCGGCTTTGGGGCCGATGCTCTCGTTCCCCTGAAGCAGAGCAAAGCCGACCTAAGGAGAGAGAAGGACAGTCGACATCTCATCCAGGCTGTAACATAACTTCTGGGCTGCTGCTTCCGTTCGGATAGCACCTCCGCGAGTCTGGCGTAGAAGCATCTTACACTTGGTTCCATCCCACCCGAGGTTGTGAACACTAGAGGAGTGAAGCTGCCTTGATCAAAGTTCTGAATTCTCTCCCCGTATGCCCTTATCTTGTCGTTCTCGTTCCTCCTGTGTGCAGCATCGAGAGCTAAGTTACGGTGACATGCGGCCATGGGATCAAAAATCCTGATGTCGAAGAAGGCTCGCTGTCCCCGCGTCCAGAATCCTCGAGCACTGCACTATTGCAACTACTACTAGCTATTAATACTGTTAGCTGCTGCTACTACTATACTATACTATACTACATTTTTAAATGGCTTCCAACCTTCCCTAATAGCCGTACTTTCTCCACGCATTTATTACCTAATTATACAAATACAAAAGTATCTACCCTAGTTGAGTTAGTTGAGCCAAAGATCTATGTGGTATTCAGTTACTGTTGTCTCATATTCTTTGTCTGTAACTGTAGTTGGTTTAGGGGCTGATGATCTTGTTCCCCTGAGACACATCAGAGCAGACCTTAGCAAAGAGAATGATAGGTGACACCTCAACCAGGCCACGACGTAACTTCTAGGTTGCTACTTCTGTTCTGATAACACCTCAGCCAGTGTGCCATAGAAGCCCTTTGCACTAGGGTCCCATCTCGCCTGTTGTGAACACTCGAGGAGTAGGAAGCGGCTCTGGTCAACATTCTGGATTATTTTTGCGTATCTCTGTTCTTTTTGCGTATTTCTGTTTTTTTTTAGTATCTCTGTTCTTTACGTTATCGTTCCACCTGTGTGCAGCCTCGAGAGTCAGGTCATGGTGACATACGGCCAGAGGTCGAATATACTGATATCAAAGAAGGCTCGCTGTCCCCTCGGCCAGAATCCTCCAGCACTAACATCAACACGAGCTTCTTTAGTTGTGTTGACAGTCCGGTGAAGGAAACACTCCCCATCTAGTGGGAGGAGTTACTACTACTAATAACGATAATAAGACCAAAGGCATGAGTAAATAAACACGGTAACACCACCAGCGCTACACTGAGACAAGTTGGAATAAAACCACACAATACCGTAACGTAACAGAAGCTCAATAAACCCCCGGATATTACACAAGATAACAGGAAAATAAAGGTGATGCCCAGTAAAGATAGTAGTGGATATAATGAGAGATTTAAAACTAATTCACCACTATCAGGCCCGCTAGTGGAGCCTCGTAGTGGTGAAATGACAGCTGTTAATAGTGCGCCATTATTGTTATCTCTGTGACGGTCATTACCTTTTGCGCCAAATATCGCTAATTTTCCTTTTGTAGTTTGTATAGCGAGTGTTCACGATACAAATGAATTAAGTTGTGATGTTCTATATTATTGTGTTTGTTAATGTTATTATTATTATTATTATTATTATTATTATTATTATTATTAATATTATTATTATTATTATTGTAACGTAGTAGATTTTGCCTCAGTCAACTTTGGGAGTGAGACACATTATAGTAAATTATAGGCCAGGGAGGGAGTTGATACCTGCGTGTGACCTAGCTATAGTGAGCTCTGTTGAGGTAGTGAAGGTGGCCACTGTGCTATAATCGTCTCTTTTAGTCAGGTTTGGCCCAGAATAACTCTTGTTGTATTTAGTTTCTTGAGAGGGATGTGAACAGTGTGTGTTTTTGTGGTGGTGATAATTTGGTACTGATGGTGGTGTGGTGGTGGTAGTGGTGGTGCTGTGGTAATGTTATAGTGGTGGTAGTGTGGTGTGATGTGGTAATGTAGTGGTGTGGTAGTGTTAGTGGTGGTGTAATGATGTAGTGATGGTGGTAGTGGCTGTATAGTTATGTGTAGGGTTGTAGTGATAAAACCACTACCACACCTACACCACGCCACACTACCACACCTACACCACGCCACACTACCACACCTACACCACGCCACACTACCACACATACACCACGCCACACTACCACATACCGCCACACCACCACACACCTACACCCGCCACACACACACATACACGTCACACTACCACACCTACACCCTACACATACACCACACTCCCACATACACCACGCCACATACCACACACCACACACACCACACTACACACCTACACCACCACACTCCCACATACACCACGCCACACTACCACACATACACCACGCCACACTACCACACCTACACCACACTACCACATCTATATCACACCACACTACGACATCTACGTATATTACACCACGGTTACATCAAACCACACTACCACCACAATATCACACCACACTACCACACCTACACCACACCTACACCACACCACCACACCTACACCACACCTACACCACACCACCACCACACCTACACTACACCACAATACCACACCTACATCACACCACACTATCAAGCCACACTACCACACCTACACCACACCGCAATACCACACCTACATCACACCGCACGATCACGCCACACCTACACCACACTACACTGCCACAGTACCACACCACTACCACACCACGCCACCACAGTACCACCACGACAACAAAGCTGGTCAGTCGGTGTTCCAGAGGCAGTGGCGGGTGGCGCTTGGCTGGCATCAGCAAAGTGGAGCGGCGTTGGGGGGTGTGACGCCATGCCCTGCTTAGCGCCAGAGCCTCCGCCACACTGGCTACTGGGAACTGTATGGCTGTTACTACACACGCTCAGACACCCGATAGATATAAGAAAATAATAAACGACTCCTGATTTGTGTACTGTACAGCCCTGAAAATGTATTCAACGCATATTATATCATTATGTCTAAATCAAATGTAAGTCTGTATATTTTCAGCCACCGGCTGCAACTCTATTAATAAACCGTTTATTATTATTATTATTATTATTATTATTATTATTATTATTATTATTACACACACACACGCACACACACACACACACACACACACACACACACACACACACACACACACACACACACACACACACACACACACACACACACACACACACACACACACACACACACACACACACACTTTACACACACTATCCTTTATTTTTAAATTAGGAGAATAATTGATCTGTTAGTGTGTGTGTGTGTACGAGGTAGATGGCGTGTTTATATACCTGAAACAGTATATAATCTTTTAATTAAGGTAGACCTCAGAAACTACCCCCCATTACTTGATGAAAATATAATACCTCGGCCATCACCGATTTACCTGCCCCGTTGAGAGCTCTTTCCTGTAGCTTTCTTTGTAACGCTGAAATCATGGGTTGTCGTTAGTGGGTAAATATTTAAATTCATGGGTACAGTAAATATTTCGCTAATTCATTTACAGTATTAAGGTTCTCGTAAATGGGTAACTATTTTGATTGTTTAATGTAAACAGTTTATCAGTTTGTGTAATTATGTAAAAAAAATCCTTTGTTATTTACTTATATTTCAATTCATGTAAATTGTAATTATACTTTTAAGGATGTGGTGTAGGTGTGGTAGTGTGGTCTAGGTGTAGTAGTGTGGCTTATGTGTGGTAGTGTGGCTTAGGTGTGGTAGTGTGGTCTAGGTGTAGTAGTGTGGTGCAGGTTCGGTAGTGTGGTGTAGGTGTTGTGGTGTAGGTGTGGTAGTGTGGTCTAGGTGTAGTGGTGTGGCTTAGGTGTGGTAGTGTGGTCTAGGTGTAGTGGTGTGGTGCAGGTTCGGTAGTGTGGTGTAGGTGTTGTGGTGTAGGTGTGGTAGTGTGGTCTAGGTGTAGTGGTGTGGCTTAGGTGTGGTAGTGTGGTCTAGGTGTAGTGGTGTGGTGCAGGTTCGGTAGTGTGGTGTAGGTGTTGTGGTGTAGGTGTGGTAGTGTGGTGTAGGTGTGGTAGTGTGGTGTAGGTGTTGTGGTGTAGGTGAGGTAGTGTGGTGTAGGTGTGGTAGTGTGGTGTAGGTGTGGTAGTATGGTGTAGGTGTTCTAGTGTGGTGTAGGTGTGGTAGTGTGGTTTAGGTGTGGTGCAGGTTTGATAGTGTGTTATAGGTGTGGTAGTGTAGTGTGGTGTAGGTGTGTGGTGTAGATGTGGTAG
Source organism: Homarus americanus (assembly GCF_018991925.1). Lineage (NCBI taxonomy): Eukaryota > Metazoa > Arthropoda > Malacostraca > Decapoda > Nephropidae > Homarus > Homarus americanus. The sequence goes on from NW_024718469.1 coordinate 21,145, forward strand.
TGTGGTAGGTACACTGCACGCCACCGTATGCCATGTCCTCTCCTAACTCTGACGTACCCATGCACAGGTGGGTGGACCCAGGGTTCCCCGGGTATGAACCACCGACCCTTGTGACAGGTGGCGAGTAATGTATCCACTCGGCCGAACCCAATAATTCCCTCTCAATGCGATAATTTCCTCTTGAGGCAATAATTCCCACTCAGGGCAGCAGTTCCCACGCAGGGCAGTAATCCCCAATCAGGATAGCAGTTCCCACGCAGGGCAATAATTCCTACTAAGGGCAGCAGTTCCCACGCAGGGCAGTAATTCCCACTCAGGACAGCAGTTCCCACGCAGGGCAGTAATTCCCACTCAGGGCAGCAGTTCCCACGCAGGGCAGTAATTCCCACTCGATGCAGTAATTCCCACTCGGTGCAACAATTCCTACTGTACAGTAATACCCACTCAGCACAGTAGATCCCACTCGGCGCAGTAAGTCCCACTCTCGGGGATTATCCTATACCAAATTCCTAGTTGGCGCTGAAAGAGGTGACGTCACTTGATGGTCATTAAGGACTTAGCGACAACTTTCACCAATTCCGACCTCGTTAGCATAATGCATGGGTTGATGATCTCTCTCTCTCTCTCCGTCTCCTTTTCCTCTTTCCCCTCCTCCCCCCCCCCCTTCCTCTCCCTCCTTCCACCTCTTCCTTTCTTTCCCCCCTCGTCCCTCTTTCCCCTCTCTTACACTCTGTTTCCATTCTTACTCCCTATTTCCCCTCTCCTTCCTCTTTTCCTTTCCTTCCCTCCTTTTCTCCTTCCTTCCTGCTCTTTCCAATGTTTACTCTATTTTAATTCTCCCCTCTTCCTTTCTCTCTGTCACACCCTTCCTTCTCTTCCCCATACCCTCCTCCTGTCCACCTTTCACACTCTTTCCTCTCCTCCCTTCTTTCCACCCTCCTATTTTTTTTTTGCTCGCTCTTCCTCGCCATTCATGTCTCTCTGCTCTTTGTCACCTTTGCCATTCTTGAAAAAGTAGGACTGTGCATAATTGAAGAAATATATTTGTATAAGTGTGTGTGTGTGTGTGTGTGTATGTATGTATGTATGTATGTGTGTGTGTATATGTGTGTGTGTGTGTGTGTGTGTGTGTGTGTGTGTGTGTGTGTGTGTGTGTGTGTGTGTGTGTGTGTGTGTGTGTGTGTGTGTGTGTGTGTGTAAAACAGACGAGCCATAAAAAGAACACACACACTCAAAACAACACAGTTACAGAAGTAATCTATCGGCAGAAGTCAGAAGTATGCAAAATCCACGGAAGATTTCCTCACGCTGCCACAGACGATTTAAATCCGCCTTACATGGTGGCGGCGGTGATGGTGGGCCGGGCGGATTACATTGGAAGTGGGATTTATCTGGTGATCTGTGGGTCAGGGGTAATGATTACTGAGACTTGGAAGAGAGAGAAGAAGAAGAGAGAGGAAATGGAATAAGGAGAGGTGGTGAAGGCTTTAGGAGCAGGGAAAGATGAAAGTGGAAGGTTAGAAGGAGGGGAGAGTTGGAGGGAAAGGAGGGCGAAGTGAGAGATAGAGGGGAGGAGGTTATTGGGAAGGAGAGGGGCAGGAGGTTGTGGGAAGGAGGGCAGGAGGTTTTGGGAAGGAGGGGGCAGGAGGTTGTGGGAAGGAGGGGGGCAGGAGGTTATTGGGAAGGAGGGGGGCAGGAGGTTTTGGGAAGGAGGGGCAGGAGGTTTTGGGAAGGAGGGGCAGGAGGTTTTGGGAAGGAGGGGGCAGGGAGGGGAGGAGGTTTTGGGAAGGAGGGAGGAGGTTATTGGGAAGGAGGGCAGGGGAGGAGGAGGTTATTGGGAAGGAGGGGGCAGGAGGTTATTGGGAAGGAGGGTGCAGGAGGTTATTGGGAGGTGGGGGCAGGGAGGGAGGTTATTGGGAAGGAGGGGCAGGAGGTTATTGGGAAGGAGGGGGCAGGAGGTTATTGGGAAGGAGGGGCAGGGGAGGGAGGAGGATTGGGAAGGAGGGAGGAGGTTATTAGGAAGGAGGGGGCAGGAGGGGGAGGAGGTTATTGGGAAGGAGGGGCAGGAGGTTATTGGGAAGGAGGGAGTAGGGAGGGAGGAGGTTATTGGGAAGGAGGGGGCAGGAGGTTTTGGGAAGGAGGGGGAGGAGGTTATGGGAAGGAGGGAGGAGGTTATTGGGAAGGAGGGGGGGCAGGGAGGGGAGGAGGTTATTGAGAAGGGGAGGACAGGGAGGGGGAGGAGGTTAAGGAGGGAGTAGGGAGGGAGGAGGTTATTGGGAAGGAGGGGGCAGGAGGTTATTGGGAAGGAGGGGAGGAGGTTATGGGAAGGAGGGGAGGAGGTTATTGGGAAGGAGGGGCAGGGAGGTTGGAGGTTATTGGGAAGGAGGTGGCAGGAGGTTATTGGGAAGGAGGGGAGGAGGTTATTAGGGAAGGAGGGGGCAAGGGAGGAGGTTAAGGAGGGGGAGGTTGGGGAAGGAGGGGGAGGAGGTTATTGGGAAGGAGGAGGAGGTTATTGGGAAGGAGGGAGGAGGTTAAGGAAGGGGAGGGGGCAGGAGGTTATTGGGAAGGAGGGGCAGGGAGGTTAGTTGGAGGAAAGGGAGGGAGAAGAAGAGATCAACGTGTCGACATCAACATCTCTCTCACAGAAGTTCCCTCAAAAACATGTCTGGAAACTGAGCCATATCTCTCTCTCTCTCTCTCTCTCTCTCTCTCTCTCCGTCCATTATCTAGGGAAGTTAGATAATAGATATTATCCTTACATCTATTCCAGAGTTAAGGCCCCTCTTGACTTGGGATATTTTGGGAAGGATTAGAGGTCAGGGTCACTTAGTGTCTTGTCTGGTTGAGAGGTCAGACCCATCACTTGTGGGAATTCTCTTCTGAAGATAAATAATACTAATAATAATACTAATAATAATAATAATAATAATAATAATAATAAACGAAAATAATAATAATGATAATAATAATAATAATAATAATAATAATAATAATAATAATAATAATAATAATAATAAACAAAAAAATATTAATAATCGAAAATAATAATAATAATAATGATGATGAGGATGATGATAAGAATAACAATAACAACCATGCCCAGTCAATAGGGTCATTAACAGGTGTCACTTAAACATCACAACACGAACGCTTTGATCTGGAAATAAACACCTGTGACGTCATGGAGTTGTGACGTGAGGGGCACTTCAAGAGCGGGTCACGTTGTTGCAGGGAGACAGTGTTTACCTTGGCCCTGTGTGTGTGTGTGTGTGTGTGTGTGTGTCTGTGTGCCTCCGGAGTCACGTGGGTCGACGCTCTTATGTAAATATATTCATAGTTTCGTCTAAACCTCTGATGGGATGGTTGATGGTGCTTGTCATCCTCAACACCATGTAATAATATTCAAGGCGATGATAATAATAATAATAATAATAATAATAATAATAATAATAAAAAATAATAAGCGAGGTTCTACTGCCATCTCTCCCCTCACCAACACAATTAATATGAACCAAGAAAAAACGTATAATTTTATTCATAATAATTCCTTTCTCGTTTATATGTTCCAGTTACCCGGGGGAAAAAAATATCAATATCATAAATCTGTAAATCTGTGTTTCCTTTACGGGTGACACAACAAAAATATTTTACCTCCTGTGTTTGAAAATCATTTGCCATTCCGTGTTTTTGTGATTTTTTTTTTTTTGTGACTGATGTGTTTTTGTGGGTGTGTCGGTGTTTGTGTGTGTGTGTAGTGTGTGTGCGTATAGTGTGTGTGTGTGTATAGTGTGTGTGTGTGTGTGTGTGTGTGTGTGTGTGTGTGTGTGTGTGTGTGTGTGTGTGTGTGTGTGTGTGTGTGTGTGTGTGTGTGTGTGTGTGTGGTTGCCCCGGGGATATGATTTAATGGTCATCTATATTTTTTCCTCCAGAATATTTTAGGATTTCCTTTCATTATCTTTTTCTGTATCTATTAATTTGGTAATAATGGGACAGGTGCAATTACAGGTACATTTACCAGGACATGGACAGGTACAGGTACACATATTAGTAACATTACAGGTGCAGAGATTTTATGAACAGCACCAGCACAAATAAACTAAGTCCCAGATACAGGTACAGGTATAGATACAGTTTTAAGTACAAGTTGAACTACATATATTAATACAGTAGTAGCACCAGGACAGTTAGAAGTACAGATAGTTACCAATACAGGTAAAAAAAATACAAGTACAGCACAGGTACATAAATTTCAGCACACACACAGCTCTCAGTATTCACATGCAATATACTGCCTCAGGTAATAGTTAATTAAAGGTGTATTATATCCCACGTTGTAAATATTAAACAAATCTCTTAAGTCATATTTCTTAAAAGAGCTTATACACTATGTTATTATTTACCAGAAGTTTGTTATAGTTAAGCCTTGAGAAATATATAGCCAGGAAAGTAATTTGATATTTGTTTTAAATATGTTAGTGCAGTACAGTGCCCCGGGGTGTGATGGGTCACTGTCGACGCTTTGTTTACTTTGAGCAGGTGTGACGTAGTGTGTATTTTGACGTTCTTTATCCTTTTACATTTTTATAACCTGTTTTATTTCTTTCTTCTTCCTTCTTCCTTTGTATTTACTCCTCTTCCGCCTTCCTTCTGCTTATCGTCCTCCTTGTTTGTGCTTCTCTTGTTTCTTTTTTTCTCCTTCTCTTTCTCCTTCTATTCGCTCCTTTTTCTCACTATTTGTTTCTCTTCATCTTTGTTCTTTTCTTTTTATTCACTAATTTTTCTGAATTTTATTGGCTTTTTCACGTATTTTTCACTCTTCCTCTTCATCATCCTCCTCCTCTTTTACCTCTCCAGCTTTCTCATTGTTTATTGTCCTCTGCTTTCATTACTCGTGGTACTCTGTCTCCTTCATTACGACCCCCCCCCTCCCTCCCTTGTTCTCTGTTTCCTCTCCTCTCCCTCCCCTCTCTCTTCTGCCTCCTCCCTCCTGCCTCTTTTGCCATTTTCTCTCGTTCTTTCTCCTCTCCTTTCCTCTCCTCTCATTTTCTCTTTCCTTCTCGCCCTTCTCTTCTTCTCTCCACCACCTTGTCGATTCCTCCTTTCATTCACCACAAGCCCTTCCTTCTCCCTCTACAAAATACCCTCTATTCCACTTCCCCTCCTTCCTCCAGCACACCCTCACCTCCACCACACCCTCCTTCCTCAACACACCCTCCTTCCTCCAACACACCCTCACCCCTCCCACCCTCCTTCCTCCACCACACTCTTCCTTCCTCCCACCTCCCTACCCTCAACACCCCTCACCCTCCAGCACACCCCTCCTTCCTCCAGCACACCCACCCCTCCAACACCTCCTCACCCCTCCACCCTCCAACCCCTCACCCTCCACACCCCTCACCCCTCCAGCACACCCCTCCTTCCTCCAGCACACCTCCTCACCCCTCCACCCCCAACCCTCCCACCTCCTCACCCCTCCCACCCCCAACCCTCCAGCACCTCCTCACCCCTCCAGCACATCCCTCACCCCTCCCACACCCTCCTTCCTCCAGCACACTCCTCACCCCTCCCACCCCAACCCTCCAGCACCTGACATACGACCATCGTGATATCTCGGGACATAAACTCAGGCTAACTGTGCTTCTGGTTGTCTGCCTCAGTGCTGTGTCAGGGCTGTGTCGCCCGCTGTGATGTGTCAGGGGCTATGCCCTGTGTGTGTGTTAGGGGTGTGTCCCCGCTGTGCTGCGTCAGGGCTGTGTCGCCCCGCTGTGCTGTGTCAGGGGCTGTGTCGCCCGCTGTGTTGTGTCAGCAGGCTGTGTCATGTGGTGCTGCATCAGGGATCTGTGTCGCCCCAGTGTTCTGTGTCAGGGAACTGTCTCCCCGTGGTGCTGTGTCAGCAGATGGGTCGCCCACAGTGCTGTGTCAGGGATCTGTGTCGCCTCGCGGTGCTGTGTCAGAGCTGTGTCACCTTGCCCCCGGTGCTGTGTCAGAGCTGTGTCACCTTCCCCAGTGCTGTGTCAGAGCTGTGTCACCTTATCCTGTGCTGTGTCGGGGAGTTGTGTCTTCCCCTGGTGCTGTGTCAGAGCTGTGTCACTTACCCCCGTGCTGTGTCAGAGCTGTGTCACCTTACCCCAGTGCTGTGTCGGGGAGTTGTGTCTCCCCCTGGTGCTGTGTCAGAGCTGTGTCACCTTACCCCCGGTGCTGTGTCATGGAACTGTGCCCCTCCTTCAGTAGAGGCCAGGTGACTGACAGTATTTGAGTGCGTGTATGGGAACTGCCTGGCGGAGTTGTGTGTGTGTGATGTAGTTGTTTGTGTGAGTTCCTGCTTCTTTTATGTGATAGAGTGTGTATGTCACTTATTTATTGCTTATATATGTGAAGGCGAAACACACACACACACACGTACACTCACACATACTACATATGCACGCACACACACTCACACATTATATTCACACAAGCACGCACACACCGACCCACGACATTCAGGGAATGAGAGGCGCTGGGAATAACCCTGCTTGGAGCACGTACGGTCCGTCGATACGTCTGTCTACCTCACACACACACACACACACACACACACACACACACACACACACACACACACACACAGGAAGGAGAAGATATGTCTTTTTCCTATTTTCCATATTTGGCTCACAGATCAGGTGGAGAGGGAGTAGGAGGTGGTGATGTTGGAGGAAGAGTAGGAGGAGGTGGTGGTAGAAGAGGGGGAGGAGGAGGGGGTGGTGGTGATGGTGGTGGGTGGAAGAGGAGTAGGAGGTGGTGGTAGAGAAAGGGAGGAGGATGGATGGTGAGGTGGTGGTGGGAAGAGGGAGTGGGGTGGTGGAGGGGGAGGAGGAGGGGGTGGTGATGGTGGTGGTGGAAGAGGGTAGGAGGTGGTGGGTAGAAGGGGAGGAGGATGGAGATTGGTGATGGTGGTGGTGGAGAGGTAGGAGGTGGTGGTAGAAGAGGGGGAGGAGGAGGGTGGTGATGGTGGTGGTGGAAGAGGAGTAGGAGGTGGTGGTAGAAGAGGGAGGAGGATGGGATGGTGTTGGTGGTGGAAGAGGGGTAGGAGGTGGTGGTAGAAGAGGGGGAGGAGGAGTGGTGATGGTGGTGGTGGAAGAGGGAGTAGGGAGGTGGTGGTAGAAGAGGGAGGAGGATGGGGTGGTGATGGTGGTGGTGGAAGAGGTAGGAGGTGGTGGTAGAAGGTGGTGATGAAGAGGAGTGGGAGGTGGTGGTAGAAGAGGGAGGAGGAGGGTGGTGATGGTGGTGGTGGAAGAGGAGTAGGAGGTGGTGGTAGAAGAGGAGGAGGATGGGATGGTGTTGGTGGTGGTGGAAGAGGAGTAGGAGGTGGTGGTAGAAGAGGGTGGTGATGGTGGTGGTGGAAGAGGAGTAGGAGGTGGTGGTAGAAGAGGGGGAGGATGGGATGGTGTTGGTGGTGGTGGAAGAGGAGTAGGAGGTGGTGGTGGAGGAAGAGGACGTTCATTTTTTGTTGGGAAGAAAAGGGGAGAAACTCGGATCCTCTGGTAGACCGTGACATGTGACTGACAGGCCATAGGAAGTTGTCTTTCTGATCTCTCCGATTTAATAGTGTAGAGTCAGCGTTCGCGGATTCTTATGGTGGATTCTCTCCTTTTATTGGCCGCCTCGCCTGGTGTTATTGTAAGTATCGGATTCGTGGAATTTTAGACACACACACACACACACACACACACACACACACACACACACACACCTCTATAGACATAAAACCTTCCCATACATAGTCTGTCTACTACTCTTAAGACTTTACCAGAAGTAAACAAAGAAATTCACTGACGCTGCTGAAAAAAAATCCGGTTAAATGAGTTAGCGATAAAAAGTAGCGGGAGAAACTGGCCCAAACTGCCCACCCCAATTACGGTAAGTTCATTATCAAGTGTGCCAACTAAAACTCCATCCAGTTTGAGGCTTGGCAAGTTTTGTAAGAGGCAAGTGGGGAAAATTCTGTACTAATGACTGATAATGATAATAATATTTATATTACTTTTACTAGTAATACTATTAACAATAATCAGGATAAAAAATAATAATATTAAAACCAAAACGTAAGCGTAATACTTATTTTCAAACACGAGTGACATAAGCGCGCAAGACTGGAAAAACGGGTCATCAATAAACAAGACCCGTCTATGTTGATGGCCCGTCTCACACATGACGTCACAGTGTAAACAATGATGATGAGTGCCCGGCTTAATGTGACGCTCCACCTTAACACACATCACCGACATGGCAACCTCCCCTCAATTTCCTCTTCCTCTTCCCTCCCTTTAGTCAGCTGACGCACAATAACACAGACTCTTTCCCCTCCAACCACCCCGCCCTTCCAGCCCCACCGGATTACACGCGAGACTAATTCTCAATTTATGTAAGATTATACGTGTTTTTGTTGTTGTATAAATCATAAAAAAAGTTAAGAAGCAGATTCTATAAAGACTTTGATCCATATTTATTGTAATGACGTGAAGTATCTTTTGAAACTTATGTAATTTACGTCAGGTTACACGTTTATGTTATTCTGTAGAAAATTTAGGAGGGATTAAATGCGTAGATTATATGTCATTAGTACTTGTTTTGTTTATGGTAAGTGATATGGCATCGAGTTCTCTCTGAAATATTCGTAGGGTAGAAGCTCTTTTGTTTTTTCGTAACGTTTTATAAAGAAGATTTAGTAGTATTGTGTGTTTTAAGTCTTTTATCATTTATTGTTTATTATTTAGTGTTTAATGACCTGTCTGAGATGTGACTGGATCTTTTTTTTTCCTTTTAATCTGTATACGAGTCCTCACACACACACACACACACACACACACACACACACACACACACACACACACACACACACACACCAGTGGGGCTGTTTATGAGGCGTGAGAAACCATATAGATCACGTAATACTGGGACAGACTGATGGCCTGGTCGATATTGTAAGGGAAAGTTATATTAGTCGTGGTCAGGGTTAGGTCTAGCTTATGGTGAGGTTAGGTTAGGAGGAAAACACACACACACTAGGAGGAACACACACACACTAGGAGGGAGACACACACACACTAGGAGGAACACACACACACTAGGGGGATCAATAAGTAGAGGTTGTGGTGAAGGAGGAGCAGCTTGACGTCGCATCTCTCTAATGACTCACCTAGACAATGGTTCCCTACAATGTGTGGGATAATGCCCCCTCCCTCTTTCCCTCTCCCCTCCCTCTTTCCCTCCATTCCTCCCCTTTCCCTCACTTTTCGCTCCCTTTATGCCCCCGCTTGCCCCCTCCCTCTTTCCCTCTCCCCTCCCTCTTTCCCTCCATTCCTCCCCTTTCCCTCACTTTTCGCTCCCTTTATGCCCCCGCCTTTCTTGTCTCCCCCTTTCTCTTTCCCTCCCTCCACCTCTTTCTCCCATGTTCTTCATTACTATCTTTTCCATATTCCATCCCTTTAATTATCTATCCCTCCCTCTCTTCCACCCTCCTTCCTATCCTTCCTCCTTCATCTTCTCATTCTCCCTCCTTCCTCTCCCTCGTTTCTCTAGCCACCCTCCGCAATTACACTGGTTTGTGTGTGTGTGTGTGTGTGTGTGTGTGTGTGTGTGTGTGTGTGTGTGTGTGTGTGTGTGTGTGTGTGTGTGTTTGGACACCCTCCTTGGACACCCCAGCAGACATCCCCTCATTCTGGGACACTTAATGGTAGACCAGGAGGGAAGGTGGTGGTAAAATGGGAGAAGGAAGGGAGGAGGAGTAGGAAGGGAGGGAAAAGTGAGGAGGGAGGAGGAGTGAGGGAGGGAGGGAGGAGAGGAAGAGCACCTTAGCCTCTGGGATGAAAGGGTGGGAAGGAGAGAGGGAATGGGTTGAGGATAATTGGGAATGATCAGAGAGAGAGACCCTTTCCCGCCCTTCTTCACCTCTCCAACCCTCCCTCCTCCAACTCCTCCCTCTCCATCTAACTCCTTCCTCCCCAACCCCTCCTTGCCCTCCCTCCTCCTCTCCTCCATCACTCCCTCCAACTCCTCCAACTCCTCCCTCCAACTCCTTCAACTCCTCAACTCCTCCCTCCCCCAACTCCTCCTCTCTCCATCTAACTCCTTCCCTCCCCAACCCCTCCCTTGCCCTCCCTCCTCCTCTCCTCCATCACTCCCTCCAACTCCTCCCTCCAACTCCTTCCCTCCTCCTTTCCCCCCATCAACTCCTCCCTCCCTTCATCTCTTCCTCATTCTTTTACCTATCTTCCCTCTTCCATCTTCTCGCCCTCTTCCCTAACTCATCCTCTTTTTCACCTCTCCCACCCTCTGCCCCATCACCCTCCCCCATCACCCCCCACCACCCTCCCAACCACCCTCCCCCAACCACCCTCCCCTAACCACCCTTCCCCCATCACCCTCCCCAACCACCCTCCCCATCACACCCTCCCCTAATCACCCTCCCCTAACCACCCTCCCCTAACCACCCTCCCCGAACCACCCTCCCCCCACCACCTTCCCCCAACCCGCATGCTATTGACAGTGGTAACCGGGGCAGCGTCTTAACACAACCCAGCACGGAACGGGAGAACAGGAGACGGGGGAAAGGAAGAGATAATTAGGGAATGACAAGATGGACAATGAATGTGGAGACGAACAAAGACCAATAAGAACGAACCCAGTGAAGTGATGATGATGATGATGATGATGATGATGATGATGATGAAGGGCAGGAGAATAGATGATTAGGTTGATTGCGTGGAGAAAGTATAATGATGATAATGATTGTGGGGAGAAAGTATGGTGATGATGATGATGAAGGGGTGGAGAAAGTATAATAATGATGATTTGGGGAAGAAAGTATGGTGGTGATGATGATGACGTAGAGAAAGTGGTGGTGATGATTGAGTGGAGAATGTATGATAATAATTGCGTGGAAAAAGTATGATGATGATGATTGGATAAAGATGGTGTGAAGCAATGATGATGATGATGATGATGTGAGAAGGAAGTGTAAAAGAACTGAAGAACTGAATTAAAAAAGGGAAGATGGAACGAGGGGAAAAGATGGAGGAGGAATAACGAAGTAGTGAAGAGGAGGGAAATTGAATTGAGAGAGAGAGAGAGAGAGAGAGAGAGAGAGAGAGTATAAGAGACGAAAGACAATATAATTAGCAAATAACAAATAAGAAGGGAAGATGAAAAATGTAAACACGGATAAAGATAAACAAGAAAGAGCCGAATGAAATAATGATGAAGAAGGAAGAGGAGGGGGAAGAAGAAGAAGAAGAAGAAGAAGGAGTTGATGATGATGTGAAAGCGAAAGGAAGTTAAATAGATGGGAGGAATGGGAGGAGTGAGCAAACGAAAGGGTTAAGATGTGAACATGGAACAGGGAAGAAGGAGAGTGACAGGAGAATGTGGAAGGGGAGGAAGAGAGGAGAAATGTGGAATGAGAGAACGAATATTAAAACTTCAAATTTATGGACGGAAGGGACGACTGACTGATTGACTGTGATTGACTGACTGACTGTGACTGACTGTGACTGATTGACTGACTGACTGTGACTGACTGTTACTGACTGTGACTGACTGTGACTGACTGACTGATTGACTGTGATTGACTGACTGACTGACTGTGACTGACTGTGACTGACTGTGACTGACTGTGACTGACTGACTGATTGACTGTGATTGACTGACTGACTGTGACTGACTGTGACTGATTGACTGACTGACTGTGACTGACTGTTACTGACTGTGACTGACTGTGACTGACTGACTGATTGACTGTGATTGACTGACTGAAATTGACTGACTGTGACTGATTGACTGACTGACTGACTGTGACTATCTGATTGACCGACTGACTGAATTTGGAAAGAATAATCTGAAATGTCTCTATGAATCAACGAATGAGAATCAAAGAGAAAAATAAAATACCGAAAATTAATAAAAAACAAATAAATAATAACATACCAGAAGGACAGATAAACAGTGAAAACTTCAAATGAATTAAATCAAAGGTAAAAAAAACAGTAAGGTGGTAGGCGATAACTGATAATAAAATGATAAATAGTAATAATAACAGAACGATAAATAGGAAGACAGGTGATAAACAAGAGGGGAGGATAATTAAAAAGATGCTATTCATTATTTTCAGTGTTTAACAGATAAAAAAAATAATAATAATAAAAATGAGGCTCCGTTTACCAGTCGTCGCTGAGCCCATTAAAACCAGTTGGTGTTATGGCCATGGCAGAAGGTTGTGGATAGTCAAGGCACAGTAGAGGGAGGAGGGTTAGTCACCGCTTTATAACAAACGTTTTTATCTTTGGTTTCGAAGGACTTACAGTAATTAATTGGGCTGTGTGTGTACTGTAGGTTGTGTATGGACGTCTTGTTGTCATGTGTGTACGTGTGGCACCGTCGGACACACACACACACACACACACACACACACACACACACACACACGGGGTCAACAGCAGCAGGGAGTGGCACCATAATACACCAGGTCAGGTATAAGCTGTCTTCGCTAGCGGCCATCTTGAAACACCTCAGTGTACCGTGGACCTGGGCTCTTGTGGCCTGCTGACGTGTTTGAGAAGCTGTGTGTGTGTGTCTGTGTGTGTGTGTGTGTGTGTGTTAGGAAGAGAGAAGGTTGAGGTCGGGAAGGAGGCAGTGTGTGTGGGTATTAGGTTTATGTTAGGAGGCAACGCTCACCCCCACCTGCTGATTAGTGTGTCTTGTACTGACATGGAGTGTGTGGTGTTTCTTGCAGTATAAATATGTATGTATGTGTGTATATGTACGTATATATTTTAGGAATTGTGAATATGTGGGCAGAATTACTGGTGCGCGCTGATTGGTCCACTCTTGATATACACAACAGGGAGGGTCAATCAAGGTGCGTTATTTTTACGTTATGCCCGGAGACACGTGGGGTTTTACCAAATAGGAGCTGAGAGGGTTTGATATTAGTGTTATTCACCTTCCCTCCTTCCCTTCCTCCACCTGTCATCCTCCCTCTCTCCTCCCTCCCTCCCTCTCTCTTACCCCCCTCTCTCCTCCCTCCCTCTCTCTTATCCCCCTCTCTCCTCCCTCCCCCTCTTCCCCATTCCCCCCCCCACCTTCCCACCCTCCCTCCAGTTTCATTTCCACCTCCCTCCTTCCCTCCTCCACCTCACACTCCACAAAAATTATGTCCCATGATTTTGGCGCTAGTGACTCCCCACCCATTCACCTCCTCCCTCATTATCTCCCTCACCACCTCCTCCCTCATTATCTCCCTCACCACCTCCTCCCTCATTATCTCCCTCACCACCTCCTCCCTCATTACCTCCTCCACCCCTCTCTTCTCTCACACGAGGTTATGTTAGGTGAGGTGATATTAGACCAGAGTTAGGTTATACGAGGTTAACATAAAGAGGTTAGGTATATTATGTTGGTAATGTTATATATGGTTAGAATCAGGGCAGGACAGGGTGCAGGGCAGGGCAGGGCAGGAGCAGGAGCAGGGGCAGGGCAGGGCAGGGGCAGGACAGGACAGGACAGGAGGCAGGGCAGGGCAGGGCAGGGGAGCAGGGGCAGGACAAGACAGGGCAGGTGGTCAGCATTAGGGCGAAAATTTTAACTAACTGGTTGATTTAAGTTATTATCCAAAAATATATTACACAATTAACATTAAATTCACACTAACATTACCTAAACTCAGCGGTTCTGAACCATTTCGGTCGGTGTAACCCTTGGCCACACTGATGTCACGTACCCCTTGGCCACACTGATGTCACGTACCCCTTAGCCACTGATGTATGGCACCTGATGTCACGTGCCCTTTGGCCACACTGTGTCACGTACCCCTTGGCCACACTGATGTCACGTACCCCTTGGCCACACTGATGTCACGTACCCCTTGGCCACACTGATGTCACGTACCCCTTGGCCACACTGATGTCACGTACCCCTTGGCCACACTGTTGTCACGTACCCCTCGGTCATTTAACACCTGACAGAAGGAAATTACTGTAATTGTTTTCTCATAACTATTGGCAAGTGAACGATGCTGTATGTCGTTCGGATAGTCTTGGTGCCATTTCGCCACCATGTTTTAAGTCTCGTTACGTGATAAGCGAGGCAGAGTTTTTATTAACCCATGACTAGTTAAGGGTCCCGTCATCATCATCATCATCATCATCATCATCATCATCATCATCATCATCATCATCATCATCATCATCATCATTATTATTATTATTAAAACATAAACCAACACCCTATAAGAGAAACACAACAACAACTGCCAAGAGAATTTCTCCCCCATAAAGAGACTAAGAGACTCGCAAACAAAGAGTTTCTGGGGGAAAATTAGGGACAATAATCACGGAGGGAGTTTTTTTTTTCCCTTGTGTGATAAAGAGCTGAAGGAAGAAAATTAAGTGTCAGGGATTTATGGCGTGTGTGTGTGTGTGTGTGTGTGTGTGTGTGTGTGTGTGTGTGTGTGTGTATATACTATAAACGGAAACTCGCCAGAGAGATGAGACAGACAGAAAGAAAATAACGATTGGCAAGATAAAACAACAAAGACAACGAGACGCAAAATTAGGGAGGCAACGAGAGAGAGAGAGAGAGAGAGAGAGAGAGAGAGAGAGAGAGAGAGTTGATTCTGGTAGTCATTAGGATAACACTTCTCCCCCCTTCCACCACTACAAAGCTACAACAACCATCATCTCTACCGCCATAATCAGCTTCAACCACCACCATCCACTGACAACCACTACCATCGTCTATAACCACCACCATCCACTTACAACCACTACCCTCACCTACAACCACCACCACTAGCACTACCAACAACAACCATCACTACTACCGCCATCATCAGCTAAAACCACCACCACCACCACCACCACCACCTACCACAACTCCCACTCACCTATAAGTTGTTGTTGTTAAGAAGATAACATGGTGAGTGTTGGTGGAGGAGCATCATGTTATCTCTGGTGTGAGTGATGGATGACCTGCCTCACTAACAGCTCGAGATTCTTATTGTTTGTACTGTGTGTTTGTTTGTTCCCGTATCTCAATAACTAAAGTATTTAATCACGTGAACCGAGTACAGTAGACCCAGACACTACTAGACAAGAATTACTAAACATTACAGAACTGGCCCACAGTCTCAGAAGAGTCCTAGGGTGAATAATTTATTGTTCCTTGTAAATGAAGACTCAAGAATGGACCTCAACCGGCTGGCTGTCTTAAAACGCCTTCATTATCTTCCACGCAGAGAATTATACCGCGACTCTTCCTTAACTAAACACGGTCACCAACCCCAGATAAAGTTAAGGTACAGATTAGCTTGGGAAGAGTGTGTCTGTCTGCTTTGATTTTGTATGTGATTTTGATCTTATTTTTGTTCGGTACTCTTGTGGTTTAGCCCAACTTTGACATTTATAAGAACTTTTCATCGTAGGAACATTTTCAGAGTCTAGACTCTGTTCAGTATACGATGCTTCACAAAGTTTAGCTAACCGAGACTAACTTCATGGAATGAGAACAATTAAACTCAAACTGGGTGGAAATAAGAAAGTTTTACTTACATAATTGCGAGAGAGAAGCAGATTTCTTTAACCTGTAAATCAAAGACTTGAATTGTAAATGAAACTAAGGGCGACTATAGAGGAATGACTCAACATGTCTTGTCAATATGTGAAATAAACTTAGTCAGATGTGTAAGGTTTTGTTCATGAGAAAGAGATAAAGACAGTGAGAGAAAAGGATAGAAAGAGCTGTAAACAATGAGAGAGAGGAGGTTGACAGTGAGAGAGTATGTGAGAAAGATGGCAAACATGTTTAGAAGACTATAATGGAACAAAAGAAAACAACAACAACGAATTATTGAGACAACAAAACCACCGTGAGGTGTAAGACTATAATGTGTGTTGAGTTGGTCAACTCCACCTCTCAACAAGGTTTGAGTGTGGAGATGTACACACAACACTCCTGCTACCGACCACAGTCATCCCCAGCCTTAACTAAGTCGTTTAAACTTCTTATCTAGCATCCTTAACTCCCTTTTGGTGTTGGCCGTCACTTAAAGGGGCTAATTGTAAGTCAGCAAGTACACTTATGATCCTCTTAAGAGAGTGGTGATACGCGGTTAGGTGTTGTTTTGCATAGCTGTGTCCATTTTAGTTAAGGGTGTCGCCATACGCGCTCTGGACTCGATTTTAAACGTTTTGTGCCTGCGTTCTTTGCCCCACCTAAATACGGGATAAGTGAATACATCAGGATTTAGTAGGTAGAGTCTTAGTGCAATTTCAACTCTACCTTGGCTGCCATGTTTTCGTCGTAGCGCAATAAAAACTATTTAGATAGATATGTTTACATTGCTTCAGGTATGGGAAAAAATCCATCATCTTACTAATCTTTGCGAATGTAAGATGGTAACAGCTGACATTTTGGCGGTAAATAACTATTGCCTGGGTCACAGAATGTAAACAAACCACAGCTACCGAGTGTAAGAGTGGCGGAAAGTGTCAGGGCTCACTGGTGTGAGTGATAAATGATACTCCTTGGTCCTTGCCACCGAGACACTGAGAGAGAGACAGAGAACTGACGGTGTGTGGATTATCGATTTCTTGATACCGAGAGAAAGAGAGAGAGAGAGACAGAGATAAGTGACAGTGTGTGGATTGTCGACTTCTTGACACAGAGAAAGGCAGAGAAATGACAATGTACGGATTGTCGACGTCTTAACAGACAGAAGTGACTCTGTGTGGATTGTCGACATCTTGACACAATAACAAGTGATAGGGTGTGGAGTGTCAACTTCTTTAACAGTTTTAGTAACATTGTTAGCTGTTATTTCTCAATAGTAATTTTTATATGCGATGTTGTGTCATTTGTCGAGTTTTAGTAATGAGAAATGTATACAACGAGTTTCATCGGTGTAGTGAATAATGTTACTCTGGGTGCTGAAGTAGAAACAGTAAATATATCTAAATTAATGGATCACTTGAAGTTTAAACGCCCCAGCTTATTTCACCTGATGATTAAACACCTTACGCTACCTAGGGGGTTTGGTTAGGCTAGACTATAGTCTGTTCACTCGAATTTGCAAATGAGGCCTATGGAAGAGTCACTACAGTTTTTTAGTGTTCAATATATCGTATTTATATTCTGACATTTTAAGGGATAATAACTATTCTGTGTTGATCTCTGATAATTTCCACACTTGGGGAAGCAAAAAATAGGAATATCAAGAAGAGAACAAGACAAAGATTACAAAATTTCAACACATCCACCACCACGCTGTGACGTCACGGGGAGAAGAGTTTATGACGTTGAACTTATTCATCATGTGCTGTACTGTACTTGTTTTCTTTCATATTTATATTACCAGAGCTTATGTTTCACAGCCTATTTTTTGCTCCCTCAAGTCGTAAATTATATCAGAGATTAACACAAAATAATTATTATCCTCTAAATTTGCTTAAAATATCAGATAGATACTGAGGAACTGTAGTGAATCTTCCCTAGTCCGTCTGCCAGCCAATCAGCTGCCTTGTTACAAACTGACCCGAGGCCTCTGTTGCAAATTTCGAGGGAACTGATTTTCTTTCTTTTTATTGACCATATTAGACTAGATTACCATTTTTTTTGTATTATTATTTTTTTTTACGAGGATTAGCCCACCGGGGCACAGGTCACTGACCCACATCCGGGCCTGGGGAGCGAAAATGTAATAATAATAATAATAATAATAATAATAATAATAATAATAATAATTCATAGTAAATAAAATTTATAATAAAAAATAATAATAATGATAGTAATACCACTGTAGTAATAATAAAAATAATAATAATAATAATAATAATAATAATAATAATAATAATAATAATAATAATAAAGAACCATAAAGAGATAAAAAAATATATATATCAAAAGTGAGAAATATACTGTATGTATGTTGTGTTGTTAATAGTAAGAGAAACAATTGAGACCCTGCAATTGTGTGTAAATGAGGCAGAAAGTCAGATCAGCAACCTGGGACTTGGTCACAAATTTTTGTGATGCCATATGGCAGCAGGGTTTACCATTAGACAACACATGCTTCCAATATCTTCCCAGGCGGTAGTACCTCCCTGTTAGGTAGCTACCTACTAGCTTAGGTTATATTAGGTTAGTTTAGTTTAGGTTAGCGGTAGGGTGTTTAATTATCAGTTGGAAATAATCTGGGGTGTCAAATAGTCCCGCGTGATCCAAACTATCTATACGTGTACGTGTTTGTTGTTGTAGACTTTTGGTGGTAGAAAGTCTCGAGGGAAATGCTCAGGGTGAGTTTATTGTAGTCTCGGCTTCTGCCCTAAAGTTAACGAGTTATCCGCGTGAGGGGATGGTAATGGTGGCGGCGTGACGTACTCCTGCCAGGGGAACACCTTCACTAAAAAGAATTGTGTGTGTGGGAGGGAGGATGGTGGAGACGCGTTGGCGGTTATTCAATTTCCTTTGCATTATGTGGTGAATATTTGGTCCTGTGGAGAGGAAGTGAGGTTTGTTTTGTACGATGGCAATAGTTAGATGGTAAGAGAAGAAGAATACTTGAGCAGGAATTTTTATATTTATGATAACAAAATAATAGAAGTGATAATACCAATAATAATTTTAATAATAAGAGTAATAATAATAATGATGATGATAATAATACTTTCTTACTACTACCACCACCACCACTACTACTACCACCACTACTACTACTACCACCACTACTACTACCACCACCACCAACCGGCAGCCAGACGCTATAATTATGATACATGGTTGTCATAAGCTTGACAGTTCAGCACGGGACGCATAGAACCGGATGACCTAGTATCTACACCTTGTTCGTCAGGGAAATTAGGTCACGATACAGCGACCTATTCCTCTATGACTGTTATCGGTTACTGTATTTTCTAGACCGTAATGACCTGTGCGCTATACTGTAGCTTTTGGGATTACAGCGATCAAGTTCCATCCAGGAGATAATATACTAATTCATGAAAGGATTACAGTGGCTTAAATAGAAATACAGAATTTTTTCAGAATACAGTGACCCACTTATGATACAGTGGCCAAATAATATCATCATGGTTATCAAAATACAGTGACATTTTTAGATTACAGTGACTTATATTACATTGACCTACTCAGAATACAGTGACTTCTCAGAATATAGTAACCTATTCAGAATACACTGACCAAGTTAGAATACACTGACCTAGTTAGAATACACTGACCTAGTTAGAATTCACTGACCTAGTTAGAATACACTGACCTAGTTAGAATTCACTGACCTAGTTGGAATTCACTGACCTAGTTAGAATACACTGACCTAATTAAAATACCCTGACCTAGTTAGAATACACTGACCTAGTTAGAATTCACTGACCTAGTTGGAATTCACTGACCTAGTTAGACTACAGTGACCTAGTTAGAATTCACTGACCTAGTTAGACTACAGTGACCTAGTTAGAATTCACTGACCTAGTTAGACTACAGTGACCTAGTTGGAATTCACTGACCTAGTTAGACTACAGTGACCTAGTTAGAATTCACTGACCTAGTTAGACTCCAGTGACCTAGTTAGAATTCACTGACCTAGTTAGACTCCAGTGACCTAGTTGGAATTCACTGACCTAGTTAGACTACAGTGACCTTGTTGGAATTCACTGACCTAGTTAGAACATAGTAACCTATTCAGAATACACTGACCTAGTTAGACTACACTGACCTAGTTAGAATTCACTGACCTATTCAGAATACACTGACCTAGTTAGAAGTGATATTTATATTCATCAGACTACAGTAACTTTATTAGATAATAAAATCAAGTTATTATTGTTGTAATCGACAGGTGACAATCGTCTCGTTACAGTAATTATTTTCCTGTAATCATTATTATCGTGTATGGTTGCTGTATTATCGGGTATGGTTGCTGTATTATCGGGTATGGTTGCTGTATTATGGCAGGCGGTTACTGGTATTGGGTGGCGTTATTGTATTATCGGTATGACATCAGGTCGCAGAAGTTAGTGTATTATCGGGTATGGTTGCTGTATTATCGGGTATGGTTATTGTATTATCGGGTATGGTTGCTGTATTATCGGGTATGGTTGCTGTATTATCGGGTATGGTTGCTGTATTATCGGGTATGGTTGCTGTATTATATGGTATGGTTACTGTATTATCGGGTATGGTTGCTGTATTATCGGGTATGGTTACTGTATTATCGGGTATGGTTATTGTATTATCGGGTATGGTTACTGTATTATCGGGTATAGTTACTGTATTATCGGGTATAGTTACTGTATTATCGGGTATGGTTGCTGTATTATCGGGTATGGTTGCTGTATTATCGGGTATGGTTACTGTATTATCGGTTACTGTAATTGGGGATGAAAAACGAAGTGGTATACTGTAGATCTGCATGAGGCAATATATTTTTAGCATTTCCAGTGATTAATTTTTCTGTGTGTGTGTGTGTGTGTGTGTGTGTGTGTGTAGGTAGGTGTAGGTGTGTGTGTGTGTGTGCTGCATCTTAAACATCCTAGAGGGTGAAAGTGGGTCCCAGTCTTGTTACTTGTTATGAGAGAATGACACAGCAATGGGAGTGCCCTAAATACACACACACACACACACAGACACACACACACAGACACACACAGACACAGACACAGACACACACACACACAGACACACACGCAAACACACAGACACACATACACACACAGACACACACACACACACACACACACACTGGTCATAATCACCCTCGTAAGGTGACAGACATTAGACATAACACGAAAGAAAAAGTTTGACGAAAGATTTAGGAGTGAGTGTTAATGACCGTGGGACGGCTCTACAACCTTTAAAAATGTCGCTGTCGGTTGAGAAATGTGACGGAGAGAGAGAGAGAGAGAGAGAGAGAGAGAGAGAGAGAGAGAGATCTTCAAAATATCTATCTGGGTCTTTAAAAAATATGTCCGGGTTTTCAAAACATATCTTGTTCTTTAAAATATCTGTTTGGGTTTTAAAACATCTGTCGAGGTTTTCGCAACTTCTATCGGGGCTTTTAAAACATATGTCGGTATCTTTAAACATCTGTGGAGGTGTTCAAAACATGTCTGGGTCTTTAAAAAATCTGTTGGGGTCTTAAAACATATATATGGGTCTTTAAAACATCTGTCGGGATCTTATAAAACATATTTCGCAATTTTGAAAACTTTTCTCGGGTCTTGAAGGATCTTTTTGGGGTTCTTTAACTTAATTCGACCCTTTAGTTAGGTTCCTGCACTTTGAGGGACTCCGAATATTCATCGTCCGATCCTCAGAAAGTGGCGTCAAGGCTCGTGGTGGCTGAGTTATAATGTAGTACACGTGCTGGGGACGTTTGTGATGTGTGTTTATTAGGGTCAGGTGCCTTCTACCACGACGGGACTCAAGCGAAAAAGATTATGATGCAGAAACATGATAGGTGTTTGGGCTATTAATACACCCTCTTATCAGATTAAGAAGCTGTGGTCATATATAATCACGCACACATGTACAGTATAATCATGTATACCTAATAATAATAATAATAATAATAATAATAATAATAATAATAATAATAATAATAATGGTTGCCCCTCGTGTACAAGGGTGGCCGGCCCAAGGGCCACCTTGGCGTGAGTTTGTTTAAGGTGTAGAAGCTGTCGCCAACACAACAACCACATCCTAAGTAAACGAGTTGCATGACCCAGTGTCAAGGAATAGTCCGAGAAGACCGGACAACTCGCCAACTGCACTGGCTAACAGTTACCCAGAAACACGATCCACAAATCGATTTACATCCAGGTTCCCAATTACTGCTGGGTAGACAGAGGCAAATGGCGTAAAAAAATAAAACATGCCTCTACATTCACCCTACCCTGGAATCTAACCCAGGACCACTCGCTTGCGAGGCGAGCATGCTGACCATTACATACATACATACATACATACATATCGTTTATATACACTCTTTAATATACGTGGATGATATGCATATATACTGTACATTAATACATCCCTTGTACCTTGTTATTTGAGCTTAATTGTTTGTCTTGTGGTCATGAGAGTAAACCATTTATCATTTATTATTATTGTTGTTATTATTATTTTGGTCTGGAATATACATTAAAAGGCTACCTAAACGAGTTATCATCCTGATTGCGAAATAATTGTTTTTTATAATTTAAAAATGCAATAAAGGAAGTATAATGAAATACCAAATAAACTAAAAAGAAAATCAGGTTAATAAAATGTGTAAATAAACAATCGCAAAATCATACAAAAATAGTAAACAGATAACAATAATAAAACCAAGGTAATGGAGTGCGACGATAAACAACAGAGGAGAGAATCAAGAGATCTTCACCGTCAGAGTAATAGTTATGTTTATGTTGTTGTTGTGTCTACTCGAGGCTGTTGGGCGGCATGAAGGTCGAGCGTGATGGCCGCCTCTATTATATTCCCGTATCATTTTTATATAGTTAAAAATATCAGTGTACAGTGAGTGGTTGTGTAGTTGAGATGCCCGCTTCTTAAATTGATTGGTACTTGTGGTCGCGTGTGTGAATGGGGGGGGGAGACTGGTCTCTTCTATGTCTTAAATATTGTAAATAATTACTTTTAATTTTTTTCTTGAAATAATGATAAAATAGTTTAGTTGTACAGTCTCGTTCAAGATTCTTCGAAAACTGCTGGAGACAGCTGGCAACTCAAGGCCGTTTGTTTACTCTAGTACGTAGTATAATATAATACGAAACAACAAAGCCCAACCATTAAGTAGGCAACGGGAAACTAAGTAACCAATCACCGATAACCTTTTACATTCATTCATTCATAATTTTTACTACGTACTATAGTAAACAAACGGCCTTGAGTTGCCAGCTGTCTCCAGCAGTTTTCGAAGAATCTTGAACGAGACTGTACATTACATTTGACCTTTCTACTTTTGTTTAATTATCTTTGGATTATTGCCGCGTTTGTACAGTATACACTTTTAACTAATTGTCTTTTAACTCTGTTCACCTATTACTGCGTGTTTGTTTTTGACGCGTACTGTATTGTCCTTATCGTTGGTTGGCAGCTGTCTTGCTCGTGGGAACATTACCATTTATTTCAATCTGTTTTATTCGTGTAGTTTTTACCAGCTTAGTGAGGGAGGGACTTGTATACAGTAGAGGTCAATTTTATGTCAAGCGTCTGGAGAACTCTTCAAGGTACTCATGGTATTGACGGCAGGTGCTTCACTCTGGCTAATAATTAGTGAAGGACAGAGTGCAGTGAAGACCGTCATGCTGAATACACCTTTGACCTATGACAAGACCACAGTGTATTGACCAGTGTATTGACAACTGTATACTGACAACTCTATATTGACCACAGTGTAATGACAGCATTATATTCACCACAGTGTATTGACAACTGTATACTGACAACTCTATATTAACCACAGTGTATTGACAGCATTATATTGACCACATTATATTGAGAAGCATTATATTCACCACAGTGTATTGACAACTGTATACTGACAACTCTATATTGACCACAGTGTAATGACAGCATTATATTCAGCAGTGTATTGACAACTGTATACTGACAACTCTATATTGACCACAGTGTATTGACAGCATTATATTGACCACATTATATTGAGAAGCATTATATTCACCACAGTGTATTGACAACTCTATATTGACTACAGGGTAATGACAGCATTATATTCACCAATGTATTGACCACAGTGTATTGACCACAGTGTATTGACCACAGTGTATTGACCACAGTGTATTGACCACAGTATATTGACCACAGTATATTCTAAGCTTCACTACAAGTGGGTTTAAGGAGGACATCTTTTACCGTCCTCAGCTAAAATAAAACTATTGATTACTGAAGACCTGGAGGAGACGCCTGACAACTTCTTCCTGCTGTTAATACAAGTGTGTGTGTGTGTGTGTGTGTGTGTGTGTGTGTGTGTGTGTGTGTGTGTGTGTGAGACATCCACTTTTTGTGAATGTTTTATGGCAAAGGAAAAACTTGACGCTCATATGTGTACTTTAGTGCACCTCCTCCTCCTCCTCCACAAGTGTACAGTATACCACCTAGTCCTCCCTCCCATAGTGTACACCTTCCCACCTCCTCCCTTTGGGTGTCTTTGTAATAACTCTGTTCTCGTTCACGTATGTACATGATTACTGTTTCTCTCGTGTGCGTATGTATGTGTACACGATGGTGACCTTGCCCTAGTGTGCATGTGTACACGGTGGTGACCTTGATCTGGTTCGTGTGTGTGTGATCAACTTGTCCTCGTGTGCCTCTGTACGTGTCAATCTTGCCGTGACGTGCGTGTCCTGCAGGCTTACCGTGTCGGGTATCGGCTTACCATCTTGCTTATCAACCAACAAACTACTCGTGTATGTCAACTGAAGCTAGCTGGACCTTTCGTCTAAATAACTACCACCACCACCAATAACATAACCACCACAAACACCACCACCATTACCGCAACTACTACCACCATTACCACAACTGCTACCACCACCACCACCACCACGCCCGTCTTGGCTCCCTCCTGCACAGAACAGGTGTGTTTCTTAAGCATCCTTCTCCCCCTTAAAATTAATATGGGTGAGAGAAAGAGACCTAGGTGTGACCCAAGTGCGCAGGGACGGTCGGAAATGCCATGTGATAGACAGGCAGACGGGCAGACGGACGGACACTGTATGGAGCATGGTGGTGGTGGTGGTGGTGGGGGTGGTGGTGGCAGGTTTTGCAGGCAGTGAAGGTGGTGGTGGTGGTGGTGGCAGGTTTTAGCAGGCAGTGGTGGTGGTGGGTGGTGGTGGGCAGGTTTAGCAGGCAGTGAAGGTGGTGGTGGTGGTGGTGGTGGCAGGTTTTGCAGGCAGTGAAGGTGGTGGTGGTGGTGGTGGCAGGTTTTGCAGGCAGTGAAGGTGGTGGTGGTGGTGGTGCAGGTTTTAGCAGGCAGCCCACCCACCAACTCTAGTTTAATCAAAACTTTGACTCAGGTCGTGAATGTTTTTAAAAAATCATTAAACTGAAACATTATATATACTTTGACAAACTTTGTATATTTCCCTTCTACATAACCCTAAGACAACTTATTACTCACATTAATCAAGTCAAGCCTACCTGTGACATATTAGGGAGACGTATGGCAATAACATCTAATTAATTTTTTTACTAATAACTTTGAAGAAAAACCATAATATACCAACATATTTCTTTTCGTTTGAGTTGTTGATTTTTAAGACAATTACATTAAGTCAAGTGAACAAAAAAACCAAGGAAACTGGGTAATATACTTATAATGACTTGTGGGGTAGATCGTTAATTGTCTAACCACATTGTGTTTATACTGTGAACTAATTATAGTCGTAATCACAAATACCTATTTTAATGACCCAGTGTATATTTTTACGTATTTTAACTGGTTTTAGTTGACTTTGTATTTTTTTTACCTATTTTAATTGGTTTTGCATTACATCTGAATTTTAACCACCCTAAGTCTACCTGTGGGGTTAGGTTAATAGGTTAGGAGTTAGGTTAGGTTAGGTAAGTTATGTTAAAGCAGCTTGAGTTAGGTTTGGTTTGTTACATTAAGTTAATTTTGGTTACGTTAAGTTAGGTTTGGTTACGTTAGGTTACAGTAAGTTAGGTTAGGTTAGGTGTTAATATCACTTAGATTAGGTTATGATAGATTAGGATAGATTGATTACCGTTAGGGTAGTTAATCTTCAGGTGAAATAAACTGGGTTGTCTAATCATCACGTGTTCCATCTTATTTCGTTACTCATGTGCATTTAACATCATTTTTATTGATATTGTTGTTTTATTATTGATTATGAATTTTGCTTTGTTGGTTTGTTCATTATTGTGTCTTATCAGTAGTTATTGTTTATTACTCTTGTTTATTTATCATTATTTTTGCTTCATGTTATTATTTTCCTGCTAATGTTTCTTTTGTTTATTTCAGGTGAGTCATGAGGCACCGATCATCATCAGGTGTGAGACACAGGTATGGACGATTGCATGTCTTAACATAACATAACATAACAACACATAACATAACAAAACTTAACATAACAAAACATAACATAACAATATAACATAACAAAACATAACAAAAAACATAACATAACATAACAACATAACATAACATAACATAACATAACATAGCAAAACATAACATAACATAACAACAAAACATAACATAACATAAAAATATAACATAACATAACATAACAAAACATAACATAACAACATAACATAACAAAACATAACATAACATAACAAAACATAACATAACATAACAAATATAACATAACAACAAAACATAACATAACATAACATAACATAACATAACATAACATAGCAAAACATAACATAACATAACAAAAAACATAACATAACATAACAAAACATAACATAAATAACATAACATACAAAACATAACATAGCAAAACATAACATAACAACAAAATATAACATAACATAAACATAACATAACATAACATAACAACAAAACATAACATAACATAACAACATAACATAACATAACATAACATAACATAGCAAAAATACAACATAGCAAAACATAACATAACATAACATAACAACATAACATAACACACACATTTTATCGAACCTACCTCTCTAATCTAACTGACTTTTCCTAACCTAACCTAACATCTAGCCAAATCTAACCGAATGTAACCCACACAAGACACAGCAGAGGGGAGACTTAACACAGCAGAGGGGAGACTTAACACTGTAGAGGGGGGAGACTTAACACAGCAGAGGGAGACTTAACACAAGCAGAGGGAGACTTAACACCGTAGAGGGAGACTTTAACACAGCAGAGGGAAGACTTAACACTGTAGAGGGAGACTTAACACAGCAGAGGGAAGACTTAACACAGCAGAGGGAGACTTAACACAGCAGAGAGGGAGAGACTTAACACAGCAGAGGGAGAGACTTAACACAACAGAGGAGACTTAACACAGCAGAGGGAGACTTAACACAGAGGGAGACTTAACACAGCAGAGGGAGACTTAACACAGCAGAGGGAGACTTAACACAGCAGAGGAGAGACTTAACACAGCAGAGGGAGACTTAACACAGCAGAGGAGACTTTAACACAGCAGAGAGGGAGACTTAACACAGCAGGGAGACTTAACACAGCAGAGGGAGACTTAACACAGCAGAGGGAGACTTAACACTGTAGAGGGAGACTTAACACAGCAGAGGGAGACTTAACACAGCAGAGGAGACTTAACACCGTAGAGGGAGACTTAACACAGCAGAGGGAAGACTTAACACTGTAGAGGGAGACTTAACACAGCAGAGGGAAGACTTAACACAGCAGAGGAGACTTAACACAGCAGAGGGAGACTTTAACACAGCAGAGGGGAGACTTAACACAACAGAGGGAGACTTAACACAGCAGAGGGGAGACTTAACACAGCAGAGGGAGACTTAACACAGCAGAGAGGGAGTGACTTAACACAGCAGAGGAGACTTAACACGTTAAGAGGGAGACCCCAACACACAGAGGGAGACTTAACACCGTAGAGGGAGACTTAACACAGCAGAGGAGACTTAACACAGCAGAGGGAGACTTAACACTGTAGAGGGAGACTTAACACAGCAGAGGGAAGACTACCACAGCAGAGGGAGACTTAACACAGCAGAGGGAGACTTAACACAGCAGAGGGAGACTACCACCAACAGAGGGAGACTTAACACAGCAGAGGGAGACTTAACACAACAGAGGGAGACTAACACAGCAGAGGGGAGACTTAACAACAGAGGGAGACTTAACACAGCAGAGGGGAGACTTAACACAGCAGGAGGAGACTTAACAGCAGAGGGGAGACTTAACACAGCAGAGGAGAGACTTAACACAGCAGAGGGAGACTTAACACGTTAGAGGGAGACTTAACACAAGAAAGAGGGAGACTTAACACAGCAGAGGGAGACTTGAACACAGTACAGAGGGGAGACTTAACACAGCAGAGGGGAGACTTAACACAGCAGAGGGAGACTTAACACAGCAGAGGGAGACTTAACACAGCAGAGGGAGACTTAACACAGCAGAGGGAGACTTAACACGGCAGAGGGGAGACTTAACACTGTAGAGGGAGACTTAACACAGCAGAGGAGACTAACACAAAAGCAGAGGAGACTTAACACAGCAGAGGGAGACTTAACACAGCAGAGGGAGACTCTAACACAGCTGAGGGAGACTAACACTGTAGAGAGGGAGACTTAACACTGTAGAGGGAGACTTAACACCGTAGAGGGAGACTGAACACAGCAGAGGAGACTTAACACAAGTTAAGAGGGAGACTTAACACAGCAGAGGGAGTGACTCTAACACAGCAGAGAGGGGAGACTTAACACAGCAGAGGGAGTAATTTTAACACTGTAGAGGGAGACTTAACACTGTAGAGGGGAGACTTAACACAGCAGAGGAAGACTTAACACAACAGAGGGAGAGAGACTTAACACTGTAGAGGGGAGCGACTTAACACAGCAGAGGGAAGACTTAACACTGTAGAGGGAGACTAACACAGCAGAGGGAGACTTAACACATCAGAGGGAGACTTAACACAGCGAGGAAGACTTAACACTGTAGAGGGAGACTTAACACTGTAGAGGGAGACTTAACACAGCAGAGGAGACTTAACACTGTAGAGGGAGACTTAAATTACCAGCAGAGGGAGACTTAACACAGCAGAGAGGGGAGATCTAACACAGCAGAGGGAAGACTTAACACTGTAGAGGGAGACTTAACACATCAGAGGGGAGACTTACCACAGCAGAGAGGGAGACTTAACACAGCAGAGGGGAGACTTAACACAGCAGAGGGAGACTTAACACAGCAGAGGGAGACTTAACACAACAGAGGGGAGACTTAACACAGCAGAGGGGAGAGACTCAACACATCAGAGGGGAGACTTAACACAGCAGAGGGAGACTTAACACAGCAGAGGGAGACTTAACACAGCAGAGGGAGACTTAACACAGCAGAGGGAGACTTAACACAGCAGAGGGGAGACTTAACACAGCAGAGGGAGACTCCTACCACAGCTGAGGGAGACTTAACACTGTAGGAGGGAGACTTAACACAGCAGAGGGAGACTTAACACTGTAGAGGGGAGACTTAACACTGTAGAGGGACTTAACACATCAGAGGGAGACTAACACAGCAGAGGGAGACTTAACACTGTAGAGGGAGACTTAACACATCAGAGGGGAGACTTAACACAGCAGAGGGGAGACTTAACACTGTAGAGGGAGACTTAACACATCAGAGGAGACTTAACACAAAGCAGAGGAAGACTTAACACAACAGAGGGAGACTTAACACAGCAGAGGGGAGACTTAACACATCAGAGGGAGACTTACCACAGCAGAGGGAGACTTAACACAGCAGAGGGAGACTTAACACAGCAGAGGGGAGACTTAACACAGCTGAGAGACTTAACACTGCAGAGGGGAGACTTAACACAGCAGAGGGAGACTTAACACAGCAGAGGGAGACTTAACACAGCAGAGAGGGGAGACTTAACACTGTAGAGGGAGACTTAACACAGCAGAGGGAAGACTTAACACTGTAGAGGGAGACTTAACACAGCAGAGGGAGACTTAACACAGCAGAGGGGAGACTTAACACAGCAGAGGGAGTACTTAACACAGCAGAGGGAAGACTTAACACCGTAGGAGGGAGACTTAACACAGCAGAGGGAGACTTAACACAGCAGAGGGCAGACTTAACACACAGCAGAGGGAGACTTAACACAGCAGAGGGAGACTTAACACGCAGAGGGGAGACTTAACACAGCTGAGGAGACTTAACACTGTAGAGGGAGACTTAACACAGCAGAGGGAGACTTAACACATCAGAGGAGACTTACCACTCGTAGAGGGAGACTTAACACTCTGTAGAGGGGAGACTTAACACAGCAGAGGGGAGACTTAACACAGTGAGAGGGGGAGACTTAACACATCAGAGGGAGACTTAACACTGTAGAGGGGAGACTTAACACTGTAGAGGGAGACTTAATACTAAAGCAGAGGGAGACTTAACACAGCAGAGGGAGACTTAACACAGCAGAGGGAGACTTAACACAGCAGAGGGAGACTTAACACAGCAGAGGGGAGACTTAACACAGCTGAGGGGAGACTTAACACCGTAGAGGGAGACTTAATACAGCAGAGGGAGACTTAACACAGCAGAGGGAGACTCTAACACAGCAGAGGGAGGACTTAACACTGTAGAGGGAGACTTAACACAGCAGAGGGAAGACTTAACACTGTAGAGGGGAGACTTAACATACAGAGGGAGACTTAACACAGCAGAGAGGGGAGACTTAACACAGCAGAGGGGAGACTTAACACAGCAGAGGGAAGACTTTAACACTGTAGAGGGAGACTTAACACAGCAGAGGGGAGACTTAACACAGCAGAGGGAGACTTAACACAGCAGAGGGAGACTTAACACTGTAGAGGGGAGACTTAACACTGTAGAGGGAGACTTAACACATCAGAGAGGGAGACTTAACACAGCAGAGGGAGACTTAACACAGCAGAGGGAGACTTAACACAGCAGAGGGAGACTTACCACAGCAGAGGGAGACTTAACACTGTAGAGGGAGACTTAACACTGTAGAGGGAGACTTAACACTGTAGAGGGGAGACTTCTAACACCGTAGAGGGAGACTTAACACTGTAGAGGGAGACTTAACACTGTAGAGGGGAGACTTAACACATCAGGAGGGAGACTTAACACAGCAGAGGGAGACTTAACACTGGGCTGTAGAGGGGAGATCACCACATCAGAGGGGAGACTAACACAGCAGCAGAGGGAGACTTGTAATACAGCAGAGGGGAGACTTAACACAGCAGAGAGGGAGACTTAACACAGCAGAGGGAGACTTAACACTGTAGAGGGAGACTTAACACTGTAGAGGGAGACTTAACACTGTAGAGGGAGACTTAACACTGTAGAGGGAGACTTAACACTGCAGAAGAGGGAGGTAATTGTTAAGGTGTGGGGAAACCACGAGTGTATTATCCTAATACTGTAGGTAACCCCCTCCTGTCTCTATAAGCTCTTATTTGTTACCCCATGGCTCTATTGGGTGGAGTTCTATTAACTTATATGTTGGTTCTCCCTCTATAAGCACCCTGAGTCTTTTAGTTCTAGCTCTGTAAACTTTCCTGGCTCTATTTGCTTTAGCTCTATAAACTCTCCTGGCTCTATTTGGCTTTAGCTCTATAAACTCTCCTGGCTCTATTTGGCTTTAGCTCTATAAACTCTCCTGTGCTCTATTTAGCTTTAGCTCTATAATCCATTCTTCTAAAAGTTACAGCTCTATAATTTCTTCGTCTTTTATTTTCCTCATACCTTCTGTCAACGCATATGTAAGTATACAGTCACATATGTAAGCGTGAGTGAATCGCTCAACGTGTGTGTGTGTGTGTGTGTGTGTGTGTGTGTGTGTGTATAAATGTTGTCATGAAACAGGATCTGCTTCCTCGTGAATATATTCATCCCCTCCTAAGACTTTATCCTCCTCCTCCCTTCCCTCCTCCTTCCCTTCCTTCTCTCCTTCCCCCTCTTCTTCCTCTTCTTCCTCACCTCCTCCTCCCCACCCCCCCTCCGTTCTTTCCTTCCTGACGCAGTAAAATATTCAGCTGCGTCTTTTGTTCCATTTGTGTACCTCCTCTCTGACCTTGGGAGCTTATAAAGTTCTTTTGAGAGGGAGAGATCTTTTCCCCGGCCGATATCGCGCTCGTTTGTAAGCAAATTTCCTCTCCTTAGTTTGGCCTCAAGTGTAAATAGTGACGGACGCGAGTGTGACCAAGTGGCGCTCCTCACCCGCCTCTGTTTACATACGAGCACTTGAACGTTAAGTGCGCCGCCACGGTTTTTAAGAGACTTGGC
This sequence comes from Homarus americanus, assembly GCF_018991925.1. Taxonomy (NCBI): domain Eukaryota; kingdom Metazoa; phylum Arthropoda; class Malacostraca; order Decapoda; family Nephropidae; genus Homarus; species Homarus americanus. The sequence goes on from NW_024718469.1 coordinate 53,177, forward strand.
CGCGCGTACATTATCACAGTGATGTATTTCCCATGGTCTTAAGTTTCTAATCTTTGCACGAGACGTATTTCCCAGGAACGGAGTGATAATTCATTCATTATTTTAATGAGTAATATTTTTCAGATAGTTATTAGATTCTGGTGTTTTAGTAAAATATATTGAGTATGACGTAGGGGGTCTATTGAATTTTAGGTTCTATATTATTTCGTTATTTTAATGAACGATACGTTAGTTATATGTTAGGTTATCGTATTTTCAAAAGATATTATACTTAAAACTTGACGGTATTACAGTATCTAGTCGTGACATATTTATCAAGTTGTGTTAATTTCTTTACTATTTTATTTCATGACATATTAACAGTCGATGATTATATGGTGTCGATATTGGTCATTTACGTACCAAAAGTCTATTTCATACTTTTGTTCATATAATTAAGTGGTACATTATAGTGTTGCTCGTGGGGACATATTTTCCAGCACTTGTTTTGCAGTGTTAGCGCGGGAAAAGTAGGTAAGATCGATCAGACTCTCCTTAGTTTGATTATGAAATGTGATAATTGTTCTTTTCTCTCATGACATCTCTTTAAAGGATTATTTTTAACAGTAATTATTCCATGAGTTGCATAATTGGCTAAAGACCGACTCATTGATTATCGGAGGAAGAGGAGGATAATTAAGTGAAGTTTTTGACATAAGAAGTATAGAGGTGGATGGGTGACGTGAGAAGGTAAACACGAATGTTCGTGTTCAGTCCTCATCGATCCGGATTAATTAGCCACGGATTTAATCGGCTTAAGCGAGGATGACTTTGTAGAACGGAAAGCATCTCCTTCACCTTGACGTAGTCGGGATTAGTTATGATTAATATAGATAAGTTACGATTAAGTGTTGACAAATTATGATTAAATCTATCCTTTCTAATGTTATATATATTATTATGTTTCAAGTTTAGGTCAGGTGCATGCGGGGAAATTTCCTGTATATTATACGAGTATTGAGGTCAACCAGCCAGCACGTTCTGTAAATACTTACCAGGAAGACGGGGCTTAAGAAGGAAGAGGAGGAGAGAGAAAGGAATGGGCAAAAAAAAAAGGAAGTCAGAAAAGTGAGAGAGAAAGGAGGAGAATGAAGAATTTAAGAAACACAGAGAGTAAGAAGTTTGACCATCGGAGAAATTGGTCATCAAGAGGCAAAGTATTTTTCCAGGGCGTCCCCGAGAATTAAGGGGTCGTATTAGGGTCATAATAAGGGTCTTATCAGGGGTTCAGGGGTGGCGCGATACTGTGTGTGTGTGTGTGCGCGCGCGCAAGCGTTTAAGGGTCAGTTTAGGTACTACTTAAGGTCTTTATTAACATGACACTGATTATAAGGTCCATTGACACACACACACACAAAAAAGAACGCGTACACACGCACACACACTCAGAGAGAGAGAGAGAGAGATTAAATATTCTTTCCTTACTGGTGATTGGATAGCACCTCGTATAAGTAACAAGATGAGTCTCATAATGGCCTGAGTACCACACTGCTGAGACTTTACCTTAACCAACTACCGTCGTTCATCTCCAGTTAAGGGGAAAATATTAACTTGTGCATCTTAGAGAATTTAAATCGCCCGAAGATTAGACAACACAGCTTATATTACCCGTGGGGTTTGGGTTAGGTTAGGTTAGGTTAGGTTAGGTTAGGTTAGGTTAGGTTAGGTTAGGTTAGGTTAGGTTAGGTTAGGTTAGGTTAGGTTAGGTTAGTCTTCAGGTGAAATAAGCTGGTATCTAATCTTCAGATATTAAATAATTAAGTCTCTTTTTTCACGTATTATAATCCATACTGTCTTTATATTCTACCAGTGTCAAGTATATTAGTTAAAGTGAGACCCAGAGGCATGACGACCAGTTAGAGACGGTGTGGATAATTACTTTACTGTCTACTAAGTCTTCGGTACACGAGGCCGGCACTGTACTTGACCATCTTCACATCCCAACTGTAAACTTAGGTAGCCGTTTACACTTGGGTAGACAGAGTGCCCCAGGATCGAACCAGCAACCCTTAGAATAGGAAACACTTGGCCGTCTCACACCTTTTTCATACTTTACGATAAATTGACGTTAACTTGAGAATGATAGTAAAGTCGTTCTGGTGTAAAAACTAGTATAAAATAATTATCGTCCGGCAACTTTTCTGAAGCCTCGGCGCACGGCGTGACGTCAGCAGAGTGAGGCTTTAATACTTCAAGTTCAAATTCTTTAACCAAAGAAGTAAACTTGCTTCATTATGTTTCGGGTCAGAGTTTTTGTTTCAGCAAATTTATATAAGTTTGTAATGAGGATTTGAATGACGTAGAACATAAACCATAATATATATATATATATATATATATATATATATATATATATATATATAATATTTATCTCACACGTACTGTACACCTCCATAACAGCTGATCAACACCTGAACGTAATGTTTGTCTCTGTCCTTCCTCAGACACAAGGCTGATGTTGCCAAGACGTCTTTTCTTACAGGAGATTTATACGAAAATACAAAAAAGTAAATCAGTTATTATAATATATATATATTATTTAAATCGCTGTTCATAATTTAGTTATTATTATTATTATTATTATTATTATTATTATTATTATTATTATTTTATTAATGTGTAGAGTTTGAAACGTTTAATCACCTGTAAATTAGACATGCCAGCTTATTTCAGCTAAATATGAACCACACACTCACCTACAGTATAATTTAACACTTACCCAACTCTCCCAGGGAGCGTTAGAGTTGTTAATCTTCAAGTGTGATAAACTAGGGTGGTCTAATCTTCAGGTGATCCGAAACGTTAAACTGCATGACCAAAATGGCTGGAGGTTGATGCGAGTTCTTAAAATATTTTCCAATTAAATTTTAAAAACATTGGTTGCCTGGCTTACATTTTTGAGGGGGTGTGAGGCTGTTATTAATAAGAGTGTTAAAAGGTGTGGGTGTTACTAAAGTGTGTGTGTGTGTGTGTGTGTGTGTGTGTGTGTGTGTGTGTGTGTGTGTGTGTGTGTGTGTGTGTGTGTGTAATAATAATAATAATAATAATAATAATAATAATAATAATAATAATAAACGGTTTATTGAAAAAGTTTGCAGCCCGAAGGCTGAAAATATACATTGGACATAAATGACTTATTACATACATTGGTGGTTTAACAAAAGCCTTCATTAGAAAAAGGTGAAGGAACATACAGTGAACATACAGATTAATGTTTACACACGTAGATCATGTGAGTTGAGGTGTTGAACAGCAGACACATAGTGTAGTAACTCCCTCACAGATGGCGTTATGAGGGGCCTGATGATGTAGTAGTTCCCTCACAGATGGTGTATGAGGGGCCTGATGAAGTAGTAATTCCCTCACAGATGGTGTTATGAGGGGCCTGATGTGGTGTAGTAATTCCCTCACAGATGGTGTATGAGGGGCCTGATGTGGTGTGGTTCCCTCACAGATGGTGTTATGAGGGGCATGGTGTAGTAATTCCCTCACAGATGGTGTTATGAGGGTATCACGTGGTGTGTGTGTGTGTGTGTGTGTGTGTGTGTGTGTGTGTGTGTGTGTGTGTGTGTGTGTGTGTGTGTGTGTGCCTGCGCGCGTGCGTGTGTGTATGTATATGTGTGTGTTGCACGTATATCAAGCAGTGGTCTTCCCCACCTTGCTATATGGCAGCGAGACATGGGTCACATACAGGAGGCACAGCAAGGCGCTTGTAAACTTTCACCAACGTACACTAGTCTACGTTACATCCTCCGAGTTCGCTGGGAAGACAAGAGAACAAATACTAGTATTCTCGGTGACACCAACTGTGGGAGCATCGAGACTACCATTATCCATGAACAAATATGTTGGACTGGCCATGTTACCCGCATGGACGACAGTAGACTGCCAAAGCAACTACTTTACAGTCACCTAACGAATAGAAAACTTAACGCTGGCGGGCAACTGAAAAGGTATAAGGATAATCTTAAGACAAACCTGAAAAAATGCCAAATCGACCCATCACCTGGGAGACGATTACTCCACACCGTAACGCTTGGAGGAGCACCACACACGAAGGTGTCAATACTCTCGAGTTAGCCCGACTGCATACCGAGGCAGACAAGCGCCAACGCTGGAAAGACGATGCCGCCGCCCCTCTCTCACCTAGGTGGCCCTTGGGCCAGCCATCCTAGTTACACGAGGGGTAACCATTATTTATGTATTATTACAGATGTAGGCCCCCACATGTGCAACGTCTGTGAACGACTTTGCCGGTCCCGTCTCGGCTTCTTTAGTCACCTCAGAACTCCCCAACGTAGGTGTCATCCTTAATAACTCATATCATTGTATCATAGCAGGATGATCGTCATACTCGATTCTGAGTGACAGCAAAGTAGTAGTGTGTGTGTGTGTGTGTGTGTGTGTGTGTGACATGCATAGACTCACGGAAGCACACAGGCGTACTGGGAAGCGTAGTGCTTTCTTAAGTACTGTATTCATGTACAGGCACGCACGCACACGTAAGGGTTACGCACACGCACTCACGCTGCACGCACGTACTTGAACATTTTTGGGGTTTGTTTGTATTCGTGTGTACATGTATTAAACTGGTTGTCAGGACAGTCTCTCTCTCTCACACACACACCTCACATTCAATCACTTTCGCCCATAATCCCAAAACAAAACACAATGGATAAAGGTGTGAACCAGAGAAACTGTTGATAAATTGTTTTTTTTGCGGAATTAACACTAGAGTCGTTGCCCCCAAAAAAAATAATAATAATAATAATCCGGCACTACCACCAGTAATCCGGATCCTCTACAAGAGAAAAACCAGTTCGTTCGTACAGGAGAACAGCGAGTGACCACAGTAAACAGATAAAGCAGCGGTTATCGAGCTCGCCTGAGGGAGTCTCCTGAGGTCGCTGTCTGTCCGTGATGGAGACGCAACCTTTGTTTGTTTCTCTATATCTGTTGTTAATAACTTATCCCACACACACATGCTACCGGAGGGATGGTACTGTACCTTACCGCTATATGGTGGTGGGCTCTGATGGTACTGTAACATTGATGAGGTAATAATAATAAAGGCATCACCATAAGAAAGAGAAACTAGATTTGGCGAATTTTGGACGGGTTCTGGATGTAATTTTTCATTTGGCATACCTAGACATATCACACGTTCGATTAAAATCGTTATTTATTTATTTATTCTGGGCGAATCTCCCCGTTGCTTCGCTTGAAATGTCACATGTTGATTTGTTTTTCCCGAATCATTTTCTTGCAAGTTCGTTTTACAGAATCGCTACTACTAAGTTCTTTTTTTTTCCCACTAGATTTTCCTTGCCAAATCCTCTTTCTGTAAATCATTCCAGCAAAATCCTTTTCATGAGTCGTCATTCCAACAAAATCCTTTTCCCGCAAATCTTTCCTGCAGGTCTGCGAGCCTCGTGTGTGTGACCCTCCTTCAGCGGACAGAGGACGCACGGCCCCAGAAAACCGTGCTCGAGTCCCTACTGAAATAGAGGCGGAACCTGCCGGGGAGTTTACTAAGTCGAGAGAGAGAGAGAGAGAGAGAGAGAGAGAGAGAGAGAGAGAGAGGGAGGTTGTAGGTCAAATGGGCTCCCCAGCCTTAATAAGCTCCAATACTATTAGGTCCTAATCTTACCTGTCTTAATGAGCCTCAGTCCTAACCTAACCTAACCTAACCTAAGCTAACCTTACTGGGCCTTCTAGGACAGGGGACCCATTTTGTCCGTCAAAATAGCAACTAGGTTTAGTAATAAAATGGTCCACACGAAGATTAGGCACCCCAGCTTTTTTTTCTATTATGATTAAACACAGTAAACTAATCCACCGGGTACCGTTAGTGTGTTCAATCATCAGGTGAAATAGGTGGCGGGCTAAGATCTATCTATCTATCTATCTATCTATCTATCTATCTATCTATCTATCAAACACTTATACACGCAAAGACAAGATAGTTTCATACCACTTAATGAAGATTTACACAGGGTCAACACACTGATGCAAAACATCTTCTTCTTCTTTGATCATCGCAGTGTTCAGTCATTGCAGTGTTCAGTCATCGCAGTGTTCAGTCATTGCAGTGTTCAGTCATTGCAGTGTTCAGTCATCGCAGTGTTCAGTCATCGCAGTGTTCAGTCATCGCAGTGTTCAGTCATTGCAGTGTTCAGTCATCGCAGTGTTCAGTCATTGCAGTGTTCAGTCATCGCAGTGTTCAGTCATCGCAGTGTTCAGTCATCGCAGTGTTCAGTCATCGCAGTGTTCAGTCATTGCAGTGTTCAGTCATCGCAGTGTTCAGTCATCGCAGTGTTCAGTAATCGCAGTGTTCAGTAATCGCAGTGTTCAGTCATCGCAGTGTTCAGTCATCGCAGTGTTCAGTCATCGCAGTGTTCAGTCATCGCAGTGTTCAGTCATTGCAGTGTTCAGTCATTGCAGTGTTCAGCAACAATATCAAAGTGTTCATTAATGTCCGGAGGTGTTCTTGTATATAACATCAACTGCTCAATAGTACATCACATGTTACTGTAGATAATTACTTTAGATATAAGTGGTGGAAACTGTTTGAAGATATAAATTGTTGTTTAAGAAAAATAATGACAAATTTAATTGTTCTGTCAACATTTTAATTTCGTCCATGAAATGAACTGATGAATCGAATAAGTTTTGTTTGTTTGTGTGTTTGTTTGTTTGTTTGTTTGTTTGTATTGAAGAGGAACTTGATCATATTTTTACAAGGGGTGAGAAAAAGTTACCTCGAAGCTGCTGTAGTGAGGAGTGTATGTCTTGAGCGATGTGGGGGCGCTGTAAGGAGGCCGTAGTGTGAGGGGGTTGGGGGCACCACAGAAAATTTCTCCGTCAGTCAGTCAGTCAGTCAGTGTGGAAAGACGTTCATTATATCCCCGGATGAATTCCCATTGTGTAGGTAAAGGTGATGGTTAGGTGGTGTAGATGAAGGTGATGGTTAGGTGGTGTAGGTGAAGGTGGTGGTCAGGTGGTGTAGGTGAAGGTGGTGGTCAGGTGGTGTAGGTGAAGGTGGTGGTCAGGTGGTGTAGGTGAAGGTCCAGGTGGTGTAGGTGAAGGTGGTGGTCAGGTGGTGTAGTCAGTCAGTCAGTCAGTGTGGAAAGACGTTCATTATATCCCCGGATGAATTCCCATTGTGTAGGTAAAGGTGATGGTTAGGTGGTGTAGATGAAGGTGATGGTTAGGTGGTGTAGGTGAAGGTGGTGGTCAGGTGGTGTAGGTGAAGGTGGTGGTCAGGTGGTGTAGGTGAAGGTGGTGGTCAGGTGGTGTAGGTGAAGGTGGTGGCTGGTCAGGTGGTGTAGGTGAAGGTGGTGGTCAGGTGGTGTAGGTGAAGGTGGTGGTCAAGGTGGCGGTAGGTGAAGGTGGTGGTAGGTGGTGTAGGTGAAGGTAGGTCAGGTGTATGGGTGAGGTGGTACTGGTCAGGTGGTGTAGGTGAAGGTGGCGGTGGGGTGGTGTGTCAGGTGTGTAGGTGAAGGTGGTGGTCAGGGGTGTAGGTGAAGGTACTGGTCAGGTGGTGTAGGTGAAGGTGGTGGTCAGGTGGTGAAGGTACTGGTCAGGTGGTGTAGGTGAAGGTACTGGTCAGGTGGTGTAGGTGAGGGTGTGATGGTCAGGTGGTGTAGGTGAAGGTGGTGGTTAAATGGTGTAGGTGAAGGTGGTGGTCAAGGTACTGGTCAGGTGGTGTAGGTGAAGGTGGTGGTCAGGTGGTGTTGGTGAAGGTACTGGTCAGGTGGTGTAGGTGAAGGTACTGGTCAGGTGGTGTAGGTGAAGTAGGTGAAGGTGGTGGTGGGTGGTGTAGGTGGGGTGGTGGTCAGGTGGTGAAGGTACTGGTCAGGTGGTGTAGGTGAGGGTGATGGTCAGGTGGTGTAAGGTACTGGTCAGGTGGTGTAGGTGAAGGTGGTGGTCAGGTGGTGAAGGTACTGGTCAGGTGGTGTAGGTGAAGGTACTGATCAGGTGGTGTAGGTGAAGCTACTGGTCAGGTGGTGTAGGTGAGGTACTGGTCAGGTGGTGTAGGTGAGGTGGTGGTGTAGGTGAAGGTCCTGTTCAGGTGGTGTAGGTGAAGGTACTGGTCAGGTGGTGTAGGTGAAAGTACTGGTCAGGCGGTGTAGGTGAAGGTGCTGTTCAGGTGGTGTAGGTGAAGGTACTGGTCAGGTGGTGTAGGTGAAGGTGCTGTTCAGGTGTGTGTAGGTGAAGGTGCTGTTCAGGTGGTATAGGTGAAGGTGCTGTTTAGGTGGTGGAGGTACTGATCAGGTGGTGGAGGTGAAGGTACTGATCAGGTGGTGGAGGTGAAGGTACTGGTCGGGTGGTGGAGGTGGAGGTACTGGTCAGGTGGTGGAGGGAGGGGGTTGATTAGGGCCATTATTGTTTACAGTGAGAGGGGCGACACAACCATTAATTATTACCTGCCCTAAAGGTCACTGACGGATGGTTATTAATTTTATAGATTATTCATAATTCTCGCTTCCCTGCCTGATGAGGGGGTAGGTGGGGTGCCATGGGAAGCGAGTAATTAGGTACTGTGCGTTTTGTTTGTTTATATGTATAGTAGTTTGTTGGGTCTCGTGCGGCTTATCATGACCTAAGGCAATGGTCTATGACAGATGAGAGAGGAGGGAGTGACTTACCTGGGGATCAGGGCCGGATTCAGGAGTGGGCAAAGTGGGCAGCTTCCCAGGGGCCTCCACAATCTGGGGGCCTCCACATATTACAATATTATATTTATTTGTTTTTCGTTTGGATTATTTTTTTTTTCATTCTTTAAAATTCATGTTTATCTATTCCATCACGTAAAACTATGTTCAGCAAGAAGCGTGATAGAAATTAGGCTAGCTACTCCTTGAAATTCATGAATACCTGGTTATATACAGTTAATTAAAAATTTCTCAATGTTGTAATTTCCTCAATATAACTGCTCGCTTCACTCGCCACCCCACCCTCTGGGTAGTTATAATGAGGGGGGGCCTCCACAAAGAGGCTGCCCATGGGCCTCCACTGGTCTAAATCCGTCACTGCTGGGGATCTGTGTTTGCGAGTTCCTGATCACTTGATGATTAGACACCTCAGCTAACCTAATGCTAACCTAAACTAGCTAACCTAACCTAACCCCCCCTCCAATAACAAACAACAACAACAACAACGGGGTAACCAAGAATCCTCTGGTATAAGATCTGTCCGTCTCTCCGTCCGTCCGTCCAGCATAGAATAGTAGTGTGATATTTTAACATTCTGTACACACACACCCTGGGAGTACTTGGTCACGCTCTCAAGTTGGGTTCATCTCTCTCTTGTTGGGGGGATCATTGATATTTCGTGATGAGGAATGTCAGAAACACAACCCAGTTCTCCTCTTCTCTTCCTCCCATCCTTTTCCTCCTTTTTATTTCATGGTCTCCTCCTCCTCCTCCTCCTCCTCCTCTCTTCCTCCTCCTCTCTCATAAAGTGTTTTTCACGAGGTGGTAACAATAATGTTCTCGCCGGGATCATATGTGGTGTGGGGCGCTACTCTCCCACTCCCACCGTAACACACAGCGCCACTCTAGGCATTAAGACGGGCGAAGAATACGTCTGGCGTAGTATCCTGGGCACTTCTCTGCTCTCATGGCTGCTAATTCTGCCCCCACCCCCCCATTACTACTCTTTTTGTTGAGTGGATCTTCGTCTGGCGTTAGTTATCGCCAGTGTCGTTGTGGTAGGAAGATGGTGGTGGATGAGACAGAATGTTTTCTTCTCCTTCCTTTCTCTTTCTTTTATTTCCTTTCCTTCTCCCTTCCTGCTTCTCTTCTCTTCTGTCGCATTCCCTCCTTTTCTGTCTCTCTTACCCACTTCATTGTTTTTCACCCATTTCTCCTCCCATCGTCCTCTCTCTTCTCGTCCTCCCTCTTTCTCCCCTATATTTTCTCTTCCCTGTATCTCCCCTTCCCTCTCACCCTTCTCCTTTCTTCTTCCCCCTTCCCCCATTTCCTTCCCATCTCCCTGCCCTTCGTCCCATTCCCTCCCCCTTCCCCCATCTCTCTCTCCCTTCCCTATCTCTCACCTTTTCTCCCCCATCTCCCTCTCCCTTCCTTCATCTTTTTCCCTTTCCCTCCCATCGTCCTCCCCATTTCTTCATCTCTCTCTCTCTCTCTCTCCCTCTCATCTTCCTCCCCCTTCCCCACCTCTCTCCCTTTCTCTCCCACCTTCCCCCCTCCCTTCCCCTCCCCCAGATGAGAGTCAGTCATTGAGGGAGAGGAAGGGAGGGGGTTAATTTACCTCCTGGTCATATTCGGAAGGTTAATGAACTTCAGGTAAACAGGGTGGTGTTTATGTCGGGGTTGTAGGGCCTCTTGTCACCTTGTTTATGTCTCCACGTTTTTATGCTTCACCCACACACACTTTAACATGTCACGTATTTTGTCGCTCACACTTGATATCTCACGTTTTATGCCATTTTTTGCCAAAACCAACACACTGTATGTCTCGTTTTTGTAGCTCATACTGAATATCTTTGTCCTTTGCTTCATATTTTATGCCTCATGTATTATAAATGATATTAATACCTCATATTTTATATCTTACACTCCACTTTATGCCTCTGGATTATCGCACACACTTATTGTCTCGTATAATAGTGCTTATACAGTATATATCCTGAATGACTCACACTGTATATTACACACTTTGGCACTGCGTCTGAGTGTTATGGTACTTGACCGTCGAGATGTTTAGTGTAGAACTCGAGTGTGTGTGTGTGTGTGTGCTCTCTGCTGATGTCGGGGAGACGCACAAGGTGTACCCCAGGGTGTGTAAGCAGGACAAAGGAGGGTGTACCCAAAGTTGGGTGGTGATTGATGTGTTGGTGATTGAGGTATTGGTGGTGGAGGAGGTGGTGGGTGTGGTTATGTAGGAAGTGGAGGTTGTGGTGGCGATGGTGGTGGTGGCAGTGGCGACGGTGGTGATGATTATGATGGTGTTAGTGGAGGCAGTGGTGGTTGGTAACAATGGTGGTAGTGGTGATGTTGGTGATGATGGTGGTAGTGGTGGCGGTGATGAAGAGTTTTTTTATTTTGCCGTGGACAGCAGCTAGTTTATTGTGCACCCCATACTCCTCCTGTGAGCGGTAAAGGCAAAAAGGATTACAGAGTAGAGGCCACAAAGGGTGTTTATCAGACCCCAATGATTTTGATATTATGACATTGAATGTTCCTGAGTATTTCCAGTACATTGTTTGTTTAAGTCGGTACATAAAATTTTGATTAGGTACTACAGGTAGATGCGAAGTGTGGATACAGCCTTAGTATATCATCTATCTTGTCATCAGAGGTAAAGTGCTGTGCCATTGCATACACAGTGTGCTTGGATCTATCTCTATAAGGTTCTATTTTTTCACAGCCTAAGTCGTAGTGTTGGAGTGTGTGGCCATATGTCTGGCCACACATTCTACATTTGATTTTGTTCACACCTGCCAGAGGGGCATACTGACGGAGGTACTTACTGTATATCTTAACCTTAGTCTAGCTTGTAATCGAGTGATCTTGTTCCATATTGATGTTTTACTTGATATATCTCATCATGGTAAACAATGGATTTACTTGTGCCTGTTTGCACTTGTCTACTGGCTTCAAATTCATCATCATGTTCTTTTCTGATAGAATAATTATTGAAGTCAACCCCATGATAGTCCTGAGGCTCTTGTGTGGTGAGGAGTAGTGTTGGTGGTGAGGAGTAGTGTTGGTGGTGAGGAGTAGTGTTGGTGGTGAGGAGTAGTGTTGGTGGTGAGGAGTAGTGTTGGTGGTGAGGAGTAGTGTTGGTGGTGAGGAGTGGTGTTGGTGGTGAGAGGGTGTTGATGGTGAGGAGTAGTGTTAGTGGTGAGGAGTAGTGTTGGTAGAGGGAGTAGTGTGTTGGTGGTGAGGAGTAGTGTTGGTGGTGAGGAGTGGTGTTGGTGGTGAGGAGTAGTGTTGGTGGTGAGGAGTGGTGTTGGTGGTGAGGAGTAGTGTTGGTGGTGAGGAGTGGTGTTGGTGGTGAGGAGTAGTGTTGGTGGTGAGGAGTGGTGTTGGTGGTGGCTCTGTGTCAACCCTCCGTGTTTGTGTTGGTGGTCATACTATCACTGTCGCTCGTTCCCCCTCTCTTGTGGGTGGAGGGGTTGATGGGAGGGACGGAACACACCCCTTTCCCCTCACAAACTTCCTCTTCCACTCTTTCATCCTCCTCCCTTTCTCCTTACCCTCTCTTGTTTCCCCTCACCCTTCTTCCCTTTCCCCTCACCCCCCCTTTTCCCTTCACAAACTTCCTCTTCCACCCCTCCTCCACCTCCCCCCTCCTCCATTCACTTCCCCTTTCATATTAAGATGGTAATAATTTATCCTCGTCTCTCTCTTTTTCTCCCGTCTGTTCCTCCCTCTTCCTCATTCTTTACCCTAAGTGTTTTCCCTGCACTACTTCCCCTCTCCCTTTTTAACCCCTCTCCATTGGCCACCCGTTACCACTTCCCCCTCCCTCTTGGCTACCCGTCACCACTTCCCCCTCCCTCTTGGCCAACCCTCACCACTACCCCTTCCCTTAGCTACACCTCTCACCACTCTCCCTCACCCCTCTCGCTTGGCCACTCCTCTCGACCCCCCATTACTCTCAACCCACTCACTCCTCAGTCAACCTCTCCCCCTGGTAAGAATAGGTGTCATCTACCTTAAGCTATGCACATCAGGTAGTGTACGGGGAGGGAGACCTGACAGAGCTCCCTGGGTCCTCTCCTCCCTCTGTGTTAGGATGATGGGAGGGAGGAAATGGGGAAGGGAGAGGGAGAGGGGAGGAAAGGGGGATGGGGGAGGGCAAGGGAGAAGAGAATGGGGAGAGGAGAGAGGAGAGGGAAGGGGAGGTGAAAGAGGGGACGGGGTCGGAGGTGTTGGAGAGGGGAAGAGGTAGGAGGTAAAAGAGAGGTGAGGAAAAAAAAGAAGAACATGGAAAGGGGAAGAAAGTAATAAGTGAGGAGGGGAGGAACTGAAAGGTTTTGACGGGATGAAGAGGGAGAGGAAACCTGGGGAGAGGTCATAAAAGTAATAAAGGAAGGGGAGAGAGATAATGGCAAGAAGAGAAGAGGGGGAGGGAGGTGAGGGGGGTAGGGAGGGTAAACTGAGGAGAAAAATAGTAGAGGGGGAGGGGGAGAGAGGGGAGATAAATGCTAGGTAGGAAGGAAAAGGGAGGAGAAGGAAGAGGCGGGGGGAGGGAGGAATTACGGCTCAACTGTCTAGTTCTTTTCCGTCGTAATTATCTTCTTGTAGTCCTCTTCCCCCGCCTCCTCCTCCTTCCTCCCCCTTCCTTCCTCCCCCTCCCAACTTTTCGCTTATTTCTACTTCCTCATTTACTCCATCCAATCTTCCTTCCTCCTTCTCCCTCCCTCTCTCACTTCTTTTCCCAATTCCTCTTCCTCTACTCTCAACCCCCGTCTCTTCCTACCTCTTCTTCTCCACCATCCCCATCTACCCTCCTCATTTCCCCTCCCTCTTCCCTATTCTGTTCTCCTCTCCACTCCTTCTCCATTCCCGTCTCCTGTCCAGGGCTTTGTACTCCTGGCGGGGTCTCGTGTTTCTTCTGGTCGAGTCATTTATACCAGGTTTTAAGTCCTGACTCTGAGGGCAATTTGTCGTTCTTGTCGTCAGGTGTCTCACTAATGGTTCTCCAGGTGAATACAACGAGCGTGGTGAAAGGGAAAGTCATACAGGTACAGGTGGTAGTCATACAGGTACAGGTGGTTAAGTAGTCATACAGGTACAGGTGGTAGTCATACAGGTACAGGTGGTTAAGTAGTCATACAGGTACAGGTGGTAGTACATACAGGTACAGGTGGTGATTACAGGTAGTACATACAGGTACAGGTGGTAAAGTATTTATACAGGTACAGGTGGTAGACATACAGGTACAGGTGGTAGTCATACAGGTACAGGTGGTAAAGTATTTATACAGGTACAGGTGGTAGTCATACAGGTACAGGTGGTAGTCATACAGGTACAGGTGGTAAAGTAGTACAGGTGGTAAAGTAGTCATACAGGTACAGGTGTAGTAAAGGTATAAAGTAGTCATACAGGTACAGGTAAGTAGTTATACGAGTGAGGTGATTAAGTAGTCATACAGGTACAGGTGGTTAGTAGTTATACAGGTAGGGTGATTAAGTAGTCATACAGGTACAGGTGGTTAAGTAGTTATACAGGTAGAGGTGATTAAGTAGTCATACAGAGTACAGGTGGTTAAGTAGTTATACAGGTGAGGTGATTAGAAGTAGTCATACAGGTACAGGTGGTTAGAAATAGTTATGCAAGGTGGGGGTGATTAGTAGTCATACAAGGTACGGGTGGTTAGAAATGATTGTATACAGGTACAGGTGGTAAAGTAGTCATACAGGTACAGGTGGTAAAGTAGTTATTCAGGTACAGGTGGTTAAGTAGTCATACAGGTACAGGTGGTCAAATAGTCATACAGGTACAGGTGGTAAAGTAGTCATACAGGTACAGGTGGTTAAGTAGTCATACAGGTACAGGTAGTAAAATATCAACTAGGGTAAATGAAATAAAAACTTCTTTGAAATGCCATAAGGTTCAGGCAATTAATTCACTTTTTACACAAACGCTCAATAATATCGTCTGAGTTTCACACCTGTAGTCTTTTAACTTCCTTTTGATTAGCTTAGGCAGGTGGTCAATAAAGCTCCCAAGTGCATCGATAATGTGTGTTGTTTATTATTATTATTATTATTATTATTATTATTATTATTATTATTATTATTATTATTATTATTACTACTTTAGGGTAATTATGTAGTAAATTACGCACCGGTAGACATTTTCCTAGTCACTTTCACGAATACGACGAATACTGGATTGATAATAATAATAATAATAATAATAATGATGATAATGTTAATAATAATAAGAGTACATGACAATTATTGACATTATATATATTTTTTTTAATTTACTTCCATCTACAAACACGTTAACGGAGGTGGAATAAGAAGGGCGATGGGATAAATGGCTCTCTCTCTCTCTCATATTTAACCGAAAATAACATTCATGTATCCGAGTCATTCATAAAACTGTTCCGAGTCCATCTTGAACCCAACCGAGTCACTCGTTAAATCTACTTCATTCATAAAGCCTACGGCACTCATAAAACCTACTGCGTCACTTATAAATGCACGTCACTCATAAAACCCGCGTCTCTCATAAAACCTACTGCGTTACTCATAAAACCCACGTCACTCATAAAACCCACGTCACTCATAAAACCCACGTCACTCATATCCGCGTCACTCATATCCGCGTCACTCATAAAACCCAGATGATGACAACACAGACATGCATGAGAGGTGAGTAGGATGGAGTGACCCCCTATACAACACATGACCTTAAGAGGTGTTGCAGTGAAGAGGTCAGAGGCTCACCTAGCGACCCTTCTCCTCCTCGTCGTCCTAGTCGTACCCCCCTCCTCCTCCTCCTCCTCCTCCTCCTCCTCCTCCTCCTCCTCCTCCTCCTCCTCCTCCTCCTCCTCCTCCTCCAACACCACGGTACTTTGACCTATCGCCTTCAAAACTTTTCTCGCTCTATTCCCGATGGATTTTTTATCGAAGTGGACTGTGAGGTCGTGTTGCAGGGTGAAATGGTGGTGTGTGGGGTGTGGTGGAGGTGGGGGGTGTTAGTGGTGTGGGGGTGTGGTAGGGGTGATGATGATGGTGGTGGAGGAGATGGTATAATGATGAAGAGAGATGATGATGATGATGATGATGATAGAGGAAGAAGAGAGGGTCATGCTACAGCGTTCAGTGGGTCATTCTGGTGATTACAACATCAATAGAATTACCGATTTAACTTCGTATTGAAATCTCGGGAGGAAAATTGTCTAGGGTAGATAATAAGAGTCTTCCTGTACCGTACCTCCATTGTGGCTACTGTGTGTCGAGGGTGAGACTGGTTATTTGTCCCTTCTATTACGGGAGCTCAGGGAGAAAGATTCATTACGTCACAAAATAGACACCCTAAGGCTAGCTGGCCGGGGAAGGGGTTAGGTTAGGTTAGGTTAGGATAGGATATAATCGTCAAGTGATTCCGCCATCCTGATAGTTAATTGTTAATGAATACTGTATAGATTTTTTGATTCGTTATATGTGTTATTATTATTATTATTATTATTATTATTATTATTATTATTATTATTATTATTATTATTATTTTATTATTATTATTATTCCGTCTCCACCTTTTAAAGATAACATTACAGGTGAATGGAACCAATACAATCGTTCTCATCTTCTCTCCTTTCCCCTCCCCCTCCCTCTGCCCCATCTCCTCCCTCCCTCTGCCCATCTCCTCCTCTCCCATCTGCCCATCATCTCCTCTCCCTCTCCTCCCTCCCTCTGCCCATCTCCCTCCCTCCCCTCTCCCTCATCTCCCTCTCCTCTGCCCATCTCCCTCTGCCCATCTCTCCCTCCCTCTCTGCCCCATCTCCCTCTCCCTGCCCTCTCCCTCCCTCCCTCTGCCCATCTCCCCTCCTCCCTCTGCCCATCTCCCTCCTCCCTCTGCCCATCTCCCCTCCCTCCCTCTCCCATCTCCCTCCCTCCCTCTGCCCATCTCCCCCTCCTCTGCCCATCTCCCCATCTCCCTCCCTCCTCTCCCATCTCCCTCCCTTCCCTCCCCTCCCTCCCTCTGCCCTCCCCTCCCCATCTCCCTCCCTCCCCCATCTCCCTCCCTGTCCCTCCCTCCCCTCTGCCCATCTCCCCTCCCTCCCTCTGCCCATCTCCCTCCCTTCCTCTGCCCATCTCCCTCCCTCCCCATCTCCCCTCTCCCTCCCTTCCTCTGCTCTGCCCATCTCCCTCCTCCCTCCTCTCCCCTCCCCCCCTCCCTCCCCATCTCCCCTCCCCTCCTCTCCTCTCCCCTCTTCTCCTCCGCTCCCTCCCTCCCTCTCCCCTCTCCTCTCCCTCCCCTCTGCCCATCTCCCCTCCCCTCCCTCTGCCCATCTCCCTCCCTCTCCTCTCCCCCCCATCTCTCCCCTCCCTCCTCTGCCCATCTCCCTCCTCCCTGCCTCTCCTCCTCCCTCTGCCCATCTCCCCTCCCCTCTCCTCCCTCATCTCCCTCCCTCCCTCCCTCTCTCCCCATCTCCCCTCCCTCTCCCTCCCATCTCCCTCCCTCCTCTGCCCATCTCCCCTCCCTCCCTCCTCCATCTCCCATCTCCCTCCCCCTCTGCCCTCCCTCCCTCCCTCCCCATCTCCCCTCCCTCCCTCTGCCCATCTCCCTCCTCCCTCCCCATCCCTCTCCCCTCTCCCTCATCTCCCCATCCCCCTCCCCATCTCCCCTCCCTCCCTCTGCCCTCTCCTCCTCTCCCTCTCCCCATCTCCCCTCCTCCTCTGCCCATCTCCCCTCCCTCCCCTCCCCATCTCCCCTCCCTCTGCCCATCTGCCCATCTCCCTCTCCCCCTCCTCCCCTCCCTCCCTCTGCCCTCTCCCCCTCCCTCTCCCATCTCTCCCTCCCCCTCCCTCCCCATCTCCCCCTCCCTCCCTCTCCCATCTCCTCCTCCCTCTCCCTCCTCTCCATCCCCCCCTCCCTCCCTCTCCCCATCTCCCCTCCCTCCCTCTCCCCTCCCTCTCCTGCCATAACTACTGTACAGGTATTGAACACACTCCATTAATTCAATGTAAAATAATCCTCAGTGTCCATTCATATGGTTTTTTTTTACTACCAAGCGGTACAGGAAAATGCAGGCTGGGTAATGGCTGTATATTTAGGCATTAATGTTTAGGTAGTCGGCAGCAGTAATGTTTAGGTAGTAGGCAGCAGTAATGTTTAGGTAGTAGGCAGCAGTAATGTTTAGGTAGTAGGCAGCAGTAATGTTTAGGTAGTAGGCAGCAGTAATGTTTAGGTAGTAGGCAGCAATGGGTAGTGAGCAGCAGTAATCGTGTTGGAGTGGTAAAGGGTGCAGTAAAGTGGTTGTTGAAGGCAGCAGGTTTAGATGAGGGCAGCAGTAGTTTAGGTGAAGGCAGCAATGTTGGGTAGTAGGCAGTGTGCAGGCAGCAGTAATGATGTTTAGGTTCGGGTAGTAGGCAGCAGTATGTTTAGGTAGTAGGCAGCAGCGGCAGTAGTTTAGGTGGTAGGCGGCATGTTGGGTAGTAATGTTTACAGGTGTTAGGCAGCGGTAGGTTGATGTTTGAAGTGGTGTGAGCAGCAGTATGTTGGGTGAAGAGGCGGCAGTGTGTGGTAGGCGGCAGTGTGATGTTTAGGTGGGCAGACGGTAATGTTTGGTAGTGAGGCGGCAATGATGTTGTTTAGGTGGTGAGGCAGCAGTAATGTTTAGGGTAGTAGGCGGCGGCAGTAATGTTTGGGTAGTGAGCAGCAGTAATGTTGGGTAGGTAGTAGGCAGCAGTAATGTTTAATAATAGTAGGCAGCAGTAATTTTAGGTGTAGGCAGCAGTAATGTTTACCAGGTATTAGGCAGCAATGTGTTTAGGTATTAGGCAGCAGTAATGTTTAGGTAGTATAGGTAATAATGAAGTAATGTTTGGTAGTAGGCAGCAGTAAATGTTTTAGGTAATGTTTAGGTAGTAGGCAGCAGTAATGTTTAGGTAGTAGGCAGCAGTAATGCTTAGTAGTAGGCAGCAGTAATGTTTATGTTTGGGTAGTAAATGTTTAGGCAGCAGTAATGTTTAGGTAGTAACAAGCTTGTAGGCAGCAGTAATGTGGTAGTAGGCGTGTGCAATGTTTAGTCATAATGTTTGTAGGTAATGTTTAGGCAGCAATAATGTTTTTAGGTAGTAGGCAGCAGTAATTTTAGGTAGTAGGCAGCAGCATGTTTCTAGTAATGTTTAGGTAGTAGGCAGCAGTAATGTTTAAGTAGTAATTTAGGTAGTAGGCAGCAGTAATGTTTGGTAGTTCATATGAGCAGCAATAATGCAATGTAATGTTTAGGGTGTAATAACAGTATTAGGCAGTGCAATGTTTAGTATTAGGCAGCAGTAATTTTAGGTAGTAGGCAGTAAGTAATGTTTAGGTAGTAGGCAGTGAAGTAATGTTTTTTAGGTAGTGTTTGGGTAGGCGGCAGTAATGTTTGGGTAGTAGCAGTAGTCATGTTTGGGTAGTAGGCCGCAGTAATGTTTAGGTAGTAATGTTTTGGAGTGAATAATATTTGGAGTGATAGTAGTCAAGTAGTGAGCAGCAGTAATAGTAGGCAGTAATGTTTAGGTATAGGCAGCAGTAATGTTTAGGTATGGGCAGCAGTAATGTCTTTAGTAGTCAAAGTTGTTTTAGGTAGTAGGCAGCAGTAATGTTTTGGTACTAGGCAAGCAGTAATGTTTAGGTATTAGGCAGCAGTAATGCTTAGGTAGTAGGTAAAAGGGTAATGTTTAGGTAGTGTAGGCATAATGTTTTGCAGTAGGCAGCAGTAATGTTTGTGTAGAGGCAGCAGCAATGTTTAGGTAGTAGGCAGCAGTAATGTTTAGGTAGTAGGCAGTAATGTTTAGGTAGTAGGCAGCAGTAATGTTTAGGTAGTAGGCAGCAGTAATGTTTAGGTAGTAGGCAGCAGTAATGTTTAGGTAGTAGGCAGCAGTAATGTTTAGGTAGTAGGCAGCAGTAATGTTTAGGTAGTAGGCAGCAGTAATGTTTAGGTAGTAGGCAGCAGTAATGTTTAGGTAGTAGGCAGCAGTCATGTTTAGGTAGTAGGCAGCAGTAATGTTTAGGTATTAGGCAGCAGTAATGTTTAGGTACAGTAATAATGTTTTCAGTATGGAGAGTCGTGTGTGTGTGTGTGTGTGTGTGTGTGTGTGTGTAAAAGCGTTTGTATATGTGTGTGTATGTGCGTATTATTGGGTTTATAATGGACGGTGTATTTCAATCAGTGACGTATTACGGTACTATGCCTATATGCAGATGAAAAAATTAGTTGCTATGAACTTTACAGATATACGATTACTGTATTTATGTGTGTATGTATGTATGTATGAGTGACGTTGATTGTACCTGCTTGCAGCTTGATGACTGTAATACTCTTTAAGTGTTTATTCTAACCGATTATTACGTAATCATCAGTTTTCCTGTGTTATATTTTTCTTCGCCATTTATTTGTTTTTCATCAGTCTTTTGTTTTTCATTATTAGTTTTCCACATCATTTATATTTTCAACATTTATTTATACTTTTATTTCTTCTTACAGATGGAGACGAAAATCCAGGTAACCAGAGTCGGCCAGCACACACCTGACAGCTTTAAGGACATCTGTCAGCTTCCTAACATAATTTAAGCTTTTTCTTCCCCCCTAACAGAATGCCATACAGTACTTTTTGCCTAGCCGTCTGAAGCAGCATTTTTCCCTTAACATAATTGAAGCATTTTTCTTGTAATAGTGTGTATGAGCATTTATAAAGCATTCTAAAGCAGCATTTTTATCTTAACACAATTACAGCATACAGTATATATTTTTTTTAATTGTGTGAGTGAGCATTACTCTAACTGTTTGAAGTGGCATTTTCCTAACACCTTCAGCATTTTTTCTAACAGTTCTGTAAGCATCCGTATTTGCTTTTAGTTGTTTGGAGCAAGCATTTATCTAACACTATTTTGGCATTTTGTTGGGCAGTGTATTGTATGGAAGCATATATATATATACATTATATATATATATATATATATATATATATATATATATATATATATATATATATATATATATATATATATATATATATATATATATATATATATATATATATATATATATATATATATATATTAGGAGCTGAAGCAGCATTTTTCATACACAGCTTAAGCATTTTTCTAAATCGTTACTGTATTGATCAGCATTTATCTGGTAATTTGAAGCAGCATTTTGTCAACAATTTCAGCATTTCATTCCATTCTATGATCAGCATTTATGTAACAATGATGACTAATATTATTTTATCATATTGCCTCAGGACTCAGGTGAAATACTCAGTACTTATTTATCTTAGCCCATGACCCAATTACGGTATATGTCATATTTACGGTATTTGTCGTTGCAGCATTCTATCAAACCAAGTGTACAGGGTATTAGCATTTACATGAAGTTTATTATGTTATTATGTATGACCACAAATTCTGGTAATATATATTCGAACGGTTAAAATACAAAAAAAAAGATGAATAGAATTATTGAGGCGAATCGGGAAAATTGCTGTATATTATGTAATTAAGCAATTTTCAGTATCATGTTAGGTCAGGAAGGCTTTTATTTTATTTTTGCTCTATTTAAAATTCATCTTTATTTTCAAGCATTTTTTTTATTGAATAATATTTTTTCTTAAGCTATTGCATTGAAATTTTGCGTTCGTAATAAAATCAAAATTTTGGGGGGCTTGAATTTATTTTATTTCGTAAATTTTTCACTTCAACTTATCATAAAAATCATTATGACTGTTCAGCCACTTCAGTGTTTGTCATCTAGTTAAAAAATTCCTTATTAACAATACAGTATAAATAAAAACATGACATAAGTTTTATTTTGATTCTACAAAAATCAATAAAAATACCATGAAGATATAACTCAATCTTTATCATAATTTTATTTTAAAGTCATCAACCAATAAATATGAAAAATATCTAAAAAAAAAATATATATATACAAGTGTATACTAAGTAATTATATATACCTGTACAGTACATAAGCATAAATGACTTTACGACCAGTGTCAATACCCCATAACCTGTACTGGAGTCTCGCAGTTTAACACATGATAAATTTTATGGTGTATAAATTAATTATCCACTTACTATAAATAGGTTTTGTTATTTTATGTTTTATGTCCCAAGACTTGTTGCAGTCCTCACCTTACCCAATTTTGTGGTATAACTCCAAAACTATTGTCATGGCGTCATTTATCCTTGTGTACAGTATGTCTCAGGAATACACCCCCAGAATTATGACACTTATTTTTTAAACACCCTGTATATTCATTTTGTTACTCATCAACCACAAAAAAAAAATTATATCTTACTATCAATTTATTTTAAGTGCCAAAGTCATCAACATTATTTACCATTTCCGAGCGTCAATTTTCTTCACTCTGCCTTAAGTTGGTTCGAGATGATGTTAGGAGTTGTGGAGAGAGTTTGGAACTGTTGGTATAGTAAGGAACCTCGTGTGGTGATGAACCTGTTAGTGACTGGTAATGATGAGTGATTGGAACTGCTGAGTGACTGGGACTGCTGAGCAACTGAGACTGCTGAATGAATGGAACTGCTGAGTGACTGGGACTGCTGACTGACTGGGACTGCTGAGTGACTCGGATTGCTTGGTGACTGGAACTGCTGAGTGACTGGGACTGCTGAGTGACTGGGACTTCTGAGTGACTGAGACTACTGAGTGACTGGGGACTCCTGAGTGAGTGGGACTACACAGTGACTAGGATTGGTAAATGACTGGAACTGGTGAAGGACTGGAAATAGTGAGCGATTGGAGTGATGATTGAAACTGGTGAGTAACTGGGACTACTGAGTAACTGGAACTGGTGAGTGACTGCAAGTGGTAAGGGAATGGAACTTGTTGGTGATTGTTTATGAACTGGATCTAGGCAGCCGTGCAATCCAGTCCTGTCTGTGCGACTGAGCAGCCCTTTGACAAGTCACTCTGCTCACCCCACATGGGGAGGGGGATAGAAAAGGTGCCATAAGCATAGCCTGCCTAAATAACCAACCTGACTGGGGAACTGCACCTACCAAGGTCATCCTTAAACGGTCGAAAACACAATCACAGATCAAAACAAAAACAAACTATACAAACTCTTATGGTCGCTGCATGGAATGTCGGGACCTTTCTGGATAATGGCACAAATGTGCATTCTGAAAGACGAACCGCCCTTGTGGGAAAAGAGCTGGCTAGGTATAACATCGACATAGCAGCCATTAGTGAGTCCCGGCTCCTAGACGAGGGTCGACTCACAGAACAGGGGTATGGCTATACCTTCTTCTGGAAGGGTAAGCCTGCTGCGAAGAGAAACCGCATTTATGGAGTTGGTTTTGCCATCCGTCAACACAATCTACACAGGCTAACTGAAATGCCTTTTGGGATCAACGAGCACCTCATGACGCTCTGAGTCCCACTGAATCACTCACATCATGCCTTCTTCATCACTGCATACGGCCCAACACTGGATGCAGAGGATGACATCAAAGAGGCCTTTTACGCCGATCTTGACAGAGTGCTAACCTCTATCCCCAGAGAAGATAAGGTTGTGTTCATCGGTGACTTCAATGCCAGAGTTGGTAGAGATGTTGACATTTGGCAGCGAATCATAGGGAGAAATAGACTTGGAAAGTGTAATCCCAATGGCCTATTCTTCTTCCTCAGCATGTGTGCTGCACACAACCTCACTATCACCAACACCTTGTTTAGGCAAGCTGACAAGTTCAAGGGTTCGTGGCAACACCCACGATCAAAACACTGGCATCTCATTGACTACATCATTGTCAGAGAAAGGGATCGCCGAGATGTCCATCACCCAGGCCATGCGTGGCTCGGACTACTGCGACACTGATCATCGGCTCGTCAGAGTCAAGCTCTCACTTCACTTTGCCCCAAAACGGCGAAGGCAACAACCTTTCAAAGGAGGTTTTATCACTAAGCGTATAAAGGATCAAACGTTAGCACATGCTTTCAGATAGCAGCTCGAACATGGGCTGATAAACAACCGAATGGGATATTCTCGACAATGTCATAACAAAAACCTACAGAGAGACCATCTGCCAGATCGAAAGAAATACACCAGGACTGGTTTGATGAAAATGACCCGGAAATTAATGCACTCGTCGATGATAAACGTGCTATTTTAACTGACTGGTAGAACAACCCTCAGTCTCGGACCAAAGCTGATACCTTCTGCAAGAAGAGAGCTGCGGCCCAGAGCGAATTTGGCAATCTAAAAACGACTGATTTAAAAAGTATTTGAAATGCAAAAGTTTGCAGATCAACACAAGATGCGCGAATTTTTCAATTCCTTGAAAACATTCTATGGGCCAATCACTCGTGGTGCAGCCCCCTCCGCTCATCCGACGGTAACTCCCTAATTAAAGACGAAGATATCCTTTAGCGCTGGAAAAAGCACTACCATTCGCTGCTCAACCGAAACAATAATGTGGCTGTCCTGACTACCTGGCAGGTCCCTCAGCAACCAGAACCGACCCACCTTCGCTATCCTCCATCCCTGGATTAGGTAGCTACTACTATCAAACAGATGAAGAAAAACAAAGCCTCAGGGCCTGATGGAATCCCAGCCGAGGTGTATATAGTGAGGAGGACCTCTGCTTACCAGCCATCTCCACTCTCTCCTGGAGAATATATATAGGAAAAGGAGGAAATCTCCCAAGCCCTTAAAGACGCCTCCATTGTCAATATTTATAAGAACAGGGGAGACCGGTCAGACTGTGGCAACTACCTTGGGATCTCTCTGCTCTCCGTAGCTGGCAAGATTATCGCCAGACTTCTTAATGAGGTGGAAAACTTCCTCCCAGAATCTCAATGTGGCTTTAGACCATCACATGGCACTACTTATATGATCTTTGCTGCCCGCCAGATACAGGAAAAGTGCAGAAAACAGCGTCGTGACCTGTGCATGGCTTTCATTAACCTAACCAAGGCCTTCGACTTGGTAAGCAGGGAAGCCCTCTGGCAGACCCTCAGCCGTTTTGGCTGCCCACCAAAATTCATCGCCATTGTGAGGCAACTCCACGATGGCGTGAACGGCAGTGTCCTGCACAACGGCATGCAGTCTGAGTTCTTCCCCATCCAAACGGAGGTAAAACAATGATGTGTACTGACACCAACTCTCTTTTCCATTTTCTTGGCTGCCTTCCTTACTCGTGCCAGTGCCAATTTAGCCGGCGGGATGGACATCCTGTACCGGATGTAGGGTATTTTCAACATAAGACGACTCCAGGCAAGAACAAAGGTGTCGGCAGCTTCCATTACTGAACTTCAGTATGCAGTCGATCTCTCCCTTGTCGCTCACACTGAACGCGACCTACAGAAGATCTTGAACACCTATGCAGTTGCATATGCATACTTCGACCTTGAGGTGAATGTGCGTAAGACTCAGATTCTCTTTCAGCCTGCCCTTGGTTCAGCCACACCTTCACCATCCATCTAGCTCCTTTTTTTATGGGGAATAGCCCACCCGGGCACAGGTCATCGACCCACAATAGGGCCTAGGGGGGCGAAAAAATAAGAGTGAAAAGAAATTAAAAATAGAAAAGAAAAAGAATATATTAATCTACACCGCGAAGATACCGGAAAATCAGCTTTTTAAAGTGAGAAATTGTATGAGTACGGAAACACAGAAGAGGGCAGAGCATTCCACAGTTTGGTTGTGTGGGGAAAGAAGGATGTACTTGTACTATAACGGTAATACCCTCTCTAACGTTACCCACTTTCAGTGTCTTCGCTCCCACCTGTTCACCACCTCGGACATCGATGTATAGATTCAACAACTGATCAGATGTGTATCTCAAGCCTTTGGCAGACTCCATATCCGTGTGTTCAGCTGTAGGGAGCTGAAATTATTTACAAAGTTGCTATATGGCAGCGAGACATGGGTCACATACAGGAGGCACATCAAGGCACTTGAAAACTTTCACGTACGTTCCATCCTCCGAGTTCGCTGGGAAGACAAAAGAACAAATGCCAGTATTCTCGCTGACACCAACTGTAGGAGCATCGAGGCTATCATTATCCATGAACAACTACGTTGGACTGGCCATGTTACCTGTATGGACGACAGTAGACTGCCAAAGCAGCTACTTTACAGTCACCTAACGAATAGCAAACATAACGCTGGCAGGCAACTGAAAAGGTATAGGGATAGTCTTAAGACAAACCTGAAAAAGTGCCAAATTGACCCCCTCACCTGGTAGACGATTACTCCACATCGTAACGCTTGCAGGATCACTACATACCTAGGTGTCAGTACTTTCGAATTTGCCCGACTGCATACCAAGGCAGACAAGCGCGAATGCCGGAAAGACGCTCCCACTGCCTCTCCCGCACTAGATGTAGCCCTTCACACGTGCAATAGCTGTGGACGACACTGCCTCTCTACTGTAGTCACTTCAGAGCTCGATACTGAGTGACACCAAAGGAGGAGTAGTAGTAACAGTAGTGTGTGTGTGTGTGTGTGTGTGTGTGTGTGTGTGTGTGTGTATGTGTGTGTGTGTGTGTCTGTATACTGTAGATATAAGTTGCACTGACAGAGATCATTAACCCCACCCCCTCCCCACATACAGGGTACATAAAGAACCGTACTTCATTTCTCGTCAGACTACTATCAGATGTTCACTTTTTTCTTGTTTTTATCTAATGGGCCAGATCACATTCGCTTGCTGTTGCCTTGGTGTTGAGTGTTACTATCATATGTTAAGCTGGCGAGTGTGTAGTGTGTGTGTTTGTTTGGAAGTGTGTGCGTGCGTGTGTGTGTGTGTGTAATAATAATAATAATAATAATAATAATAATAATAATAATAATAATAATAATAATTAACGGTTTATTGAAAGAGCTTGGCAGCCAGAGGGCTGAAAATATACAGTTACATATCTGGGGAATGTGTTTGTGTGTGTTTGTGTGTGTGTGTGTTTGGAAGGTGTGTGTATTTATCTGTAAGATTCCTAACCTGATTTGACCTCATCTGACCTGACCTATGAAGGCTGAGAACTTAGTGGAGAATAGTTGTTATGAAGACAAACATCAGGGTTACATAGTGGAGAATAGTTATTACTGAGAAAAACATCAGGGTTACATAGTGGAGAATAGTTATTAAAAAAAATTATTGTTTATGCTTTTTATATAAAAAATGACTTCAACACAGGGAGTTATTATAGTTAGTTAAAAAGAAGCCTCACAGTTTTATCTTTCTGAAATGGCAATGGTTGGAACAGTATTTTCAGCAAATTTGTGCCTTTCACTGAAGTGTACTCGATACAGTATTTCATACCATGATAAATCCTTACTGTATCCACCAGACGCATAAAGATACAGGAGTAGAGTATTGACAATTCCCAGAAGTTTGCACCCATTTTTGGAAGACTATTTGTAGTAAGCTGTATCCCCCGAATTTCACACCAGTTCTGTTTTTGTCACTTGAATACAGTAACTTGTAACGCCAGAGTTTCTAAAAATGTTTGTCCTTTGTTACTATAGTACTAAACTGGATACAGTAATTTGCATCTTGCTGTATCGGTGTATCTTGGTGGGGTGGGGGGCAGCACATTACCCAGAGCACAGCTGTCAACATGAAAGCTAAGCGTCCCGCCATGGCAGTCCGACACTCACAGTATTAAGTGGATCTCTAGTGCCTCTCAACCCAGTGCCACTTGGCTCATTGCCGCCCCACTACCCCCTCCTCCTCCTCACTTCACCCTCCTCCTCCTCCCGATTTCACCCTCCTTCTTACTTCAAAATCTTCCTCTTCCTCTTCGTCCACCCTCTTCTTCCACCTACTGACTTCATCTCCTTCCTCCACCTGACTTCACCCTCTTCCTCCACCTCCCAACTTCACCCTCTTCCTCCACCTCCCAACTTCACCCCTCTCTTCCACCTCCTGACTTCACTCTCTTCCTCCACCTCCTGACTTCACCCTCTTCCTCCTCCACCTTCTGACTTCACCCTACGGCCTCCACCCTCCTCTTCTACCTTTTGACTTCACCCTCCTCCTCCTCCTCCTGACTTCAACTTTCACCTTCTTACTCCTCCTAACGCTCAGCCTCCACCCACCTCATCCACCTCCTGACGTCACCCACCACCATCCTCCTCTTCTCTCATACTTCAGCCTCCACCATCCTTGTCCCTCTATCCTCTCCCCCTCCTATTCCCACTCTCTGTGCCGTGCAGGGGGAGGGAGGGAGGCCTAAAGTTCTGAGGTTGAGGCTGAAGCCCGTCGTCAACAGACTGTTGATTTGTCTTTTATCTCGTGTGTGTGTGTGCGTGTGTGTGTGTGTGTGTGTGTGTGTGTGTGTGTGTGTGTGTGTGTAATGGTCAGCATGCTCGCCTCGCAAGCGAGTGGTCCCGTGTTCGATTCCTGGATAGGTGAAACTATGGGCATTGGGCAAGTTTCTTTACGCCATTTACCTCTGTCTACCTAGCAGTAACTAGGAACGTGGATGATAATCAGTTTGCGGTTTGTATTTCGGGATAATGGTTAGCCAGTGCAGTTCGGGAGTTGTCCGGTGTTCTCGGACTTTTCTTTGACACTGGATCATGCAACTCGTTAACTTGGTGTGTGGTTGTTGTGTTGGCGACAGCTTCTACGCCTTCAACAAATTCCCGCCAAAGTGGCCCTAGGACCGGCCATCCTAGTACACGAAGGGCAACCATTATTGGTGTGGGGGGGGGAGGGGAGGAAGGATGGAGGGAATCAGAGTTAGTTGAATGTGTTGGAGAGGAGGGAGGAGGAAAAGGAGTGATTGGGGAGTAGTGGTGGAGGCGAGGTGTGTGGAGGGGAGTAAACTGTTACCACCACTATTCAATCCATTTGTTGTATTTTGGCGTCATGTGTTGTGATCATGCAGGTGGGTGTATACGACGCTCCTGAATGTGTGTGTGTGTGTGTGTGTGCGCATACCTAAGTGTAGACGTGTGTGTGTGGGGGGGTACATGCCTACGTGTTGACGTGTGTATGTGTGTTCCTGTGTACATGCCTAAGTGTAGACGTGTGTGTGTGTGCGCGCCTATGTGTGAACGTGTGTGTGTGTGTGTGTGTGTGTGTGTGTGTGTGTGTGTGTGTGTACACATGCCTATGTGTATATGTGTCTGTGTGTCAGGCCAGGCGTGAGTGGACATATCAAGTTAATAAGAGATAAATCGTGGCATCTCGGGTTACATCTCTGCCTCCTACCACTACCATGCCTCACTACCACCATCACCTCTTACCACCATCACCTCTTACCACCATCACCTCCACCACCACCTACCACCTACCACCACTACCACCACTACCACCACACCACCACCACCTCCTACCACCACCTACCACCATCCCTCCTACCACCATCACCTCCACCACCACCACCACCACCACCATCGCCTCTACCACACCTCTTCCCACCATCACCTCCCCTACCACCATCGCCTCCTACCACCATCACCTCCACCACCATCACCACCATCACCCTACCACCATCACCTCCTACCACCACTCACCTCCTACCACCACTACCACCATGACTCCTACCACCACTACCACCATAACCACCACCACCTACCTACCACCATACCTCCACCACCATCACACCACCTCACCTCCTACCACCATCACCTCCCACCACCACCACCACACCTCACCACCACCATTACCCACCACCACCACCACACCTTCACCACCACCATGACACCACCACCACCACCATCACCTCCACCACCACTACCACCACCACACCTCCTACCATACCACCATTACCACCCTCCCACCAACCACCATCACCTCCTACCACCACTACCACCATCACCTCCTACCACCATCACCTCCTACCACCATCACCTCCTACCACCATCCCCTACCACCACACCTAGCACAATTCTTACGTACAGAACTGAACACACAATCTACTTGAGTGCTTCTCCTGCAGATGTTAATAAGAAAAAAATGTAAAGTGTGAGGCCAACGTGTGCCCCTCATGCAGGAGTGAATAAATCGACTCCTTTGTACAGAACTAAACAAACTGGAAATACTCTAACATTCAGTGTTACAATATCCTGACCACGGGAGTCTGTTATACACACCCTTTGTGACCTCTGCTCTGTAATCCTTTGACCTCTGCTCTGTAATCCTTTGACACTACCGTTTTCAGGATGAGTATGTGTGTGGTGCACGATAAACTAGCTGCTGTCTACTGCAATATTAAATTCAAATTATGTTTCCAGCACTACCACCTACCACTACCTGCCATCACCGCTACCAACCACTACCTGCCACCACCAACACCAACATCTATCCCACCACCACCACCACCAGCCACTACCACCACCACCATCTATCACCTACCACCTACCTGCCACCACCACCACCACCACTACACCCACCACCACCACACCTGCCACCACCACCACCACCACCACCTACTACTACCTGCCACCACCACCTATCACCACAACCACCACCTACACTACCTGCCACCACCACCACCTGCCACCACCACCATGCCACCACCACCACCTGCCCACCACCACCACCTGCCACTACCACTACATACCACCACCTACCACACCTGTCACCACCACCACCTGCCACCACCACTACATACCACCACCTACCACTACCTGCCACCACCACCACCACTTACTTCCATTTACCACTACCTTTCACCACTACTACTTGCCATTACCACCTTCTATTACCACTACTTGCCACTACCACCACCTTCCACCACCACTATTACCACCACCACCAATACCACCACCACCTTCCACCACCACTATTACCACCATCACCTTCCACCCCCACTACTTACCACCATCACCCACTGCCACTACCTGCTACCATAACCACCACCACCATTACCACCACAACCATTACTATCACAACCATTATTACTACCATCGTCACACACCATCACAATCATCACCCACCAACACAACCAACACCCACCACCTACCACCACCACCTACCACGATGTTTAGACTAGACCATCTGTACAAAGTTGAGACCCCAAAAGCACTTCCTTCCACCCTGGCGGACAGTTCACTTCGATATCACAATACCGACATACCCGCCTAAAATATTAATTATACAAAGTATTTATCTCCAACACAATGCCAAAGTGAGAGCTCTTGAACACATACACACACTACAGATTGATCATAACATCACACAGACCATCTACACTGATGGATCTCTTAACACTGCTTGTGGGAGGGCTGGAAGTGCTATCGTTGTGACTCAACCTAACGGTAATACAATTGAGAAAGGATAAAATTAACAACTGGGCATCCACTCTACAAACTGAATTATTTGCTATACTCACAGCCATTAAATTAATTGAAACCACTGTCACTGACGGTCTCATTCATCACTGATTTTCTAGCATCTCCTTTTGCCCTTGACACTCTCAATTTAAGTTGTCACGCGCTTGTCTTTGAAGCTAGACACAAATATGCGTGCCTTGTTGACCGGGGTGTCGAGATCAAACTGTTGTGGACCCTCTCTCACACAGGCCTCACAGAACATGACAGAGTTGATGCCTTCATCAAACTCGCGTCTAACAAAGACACTGTTGAATACGATCTGGGTCTGTCAAGAAGAACCCCTTAAAACTGTAATTAGGAAGGAACTTACTGGTGAATTTGACGCAAGTAGACAAGTGCAAACAGGCACTTGTCAATCCATTGTTTACCATGATGAGATGTATCAAGTGAAACATGTGTATGGAGCAAGTAACAAGATCACTAGATTACACGATGTTGTAACCGCTAGACTAAGGTTAGGATATAAATACCTCTGGCAGTATGTTCCTCAAGCAGATGTGAACAAAACTTAATGTAAAGTGTGTGGCCAGACATATGGCCACACACTCGAACACTACGTCCTCGACTGTGTGAAGATAGAACCTTTTAGGGACAGGTCTAAGCACACTGTGTGAAAGGGCACAACACGTATCTCTAATGGCAAGATAGCTGACGTATTACGATTGTATCCACCTTTTTGCACTTAGTAACGATATCAGTTCCCATGTATAGAACCGAACTCACAATGTGCTTGAATATCTCTCACGCAACTGTGAATAACAAAGTGTGCGGCCAAAAATATTGTTGCCTCACACTCCTCTACTCACGCAGTTGCGAATAAGTTACGCTTTATGTACAGAACTAAACAAAGAATTCATTTGAAATACTCTGTAACAGCCAATGCCATAATATCCTGACCACGGGGGTTAGTTATACAGACCTTTTGTGAACTCTACTCAGTAATCCTTTTGCGCTACCGCTCACAGGATGAGTATGGGGTGCACAATAAACTCGCCACTTTAAGTGGCAAAATTATATTCACCACCACCACCACCACCACCTGCCTACCCTACCACCACCTACCACCACCACATACCATCACCACCTCCACCTACCACCACCACATACCATCACCACCTCCACCTACCACCACCTCCACTTACCACCACCTACCACCACCACCATCACCCACCACCATCACCTACCAGTACCACCACCCACCACCATAGAGAGTGGTTAATCGAGTGAAGTGGAGAGTTAAGTGAGTTAAGTGTAAGATGAGAGAGAGAGAGAGAGAGAGAGAGAGTGTGTGTGTGTGTGTTCCAGAAATGAGGAAAAAGAAAAGAAAAAAGGAGTGTAAAACAAACTGTAAATAGTGAATCAAATTGGTCGATGTGTCACTCAGATTTACAGATTGCCCTGGAGGGGGCTAGTTTATTGGGCACCCTCTTACATCCTGTGCAAGGTGAAGCGCAGAAGCGTTTACAGCGCCCAACTGGGAAGCATGCTAAGTTCATGCTTGCCTTTATGACTCGTGCATTAAGGGCGTGGAAGCCTAAAGATGTGTCACTCTGGTCTAGACCGTATCAGTGTTAGGTCAACGTCGCCTGAGGTTGGCACGGTCTGTGGTCCCCCTTATAGTGCCTCCAGTGTCCTGTGTGTGTTTGTACGCGTGCATGTATATGAACAGTCCCCTTCACTAGTGCCTTTACAGGGGCTCGTTAGGTTTTGTGCAATGTGGCAGCTCTGTGTTTGTTTACATTCGATAGAAGGAAACTCAATAGTAAACATACTATGGAATCAAAGTAAAACAATATTAAAACAAATATCTTGAAGATAATGATTTGTGGAATGTTTATATGACGAGCCTCTGTAAACGTACTAGTGAAGGGAACTGTACCTATATATGTGTGTATGTCTGTGATATACCTTCAAAAACCCTACGTTAATATCCGTTACAGTATAGTGTCAGAGCTATTTTAACGACATTTTAACCGTACCTATCGTCTCTTAAAGTGTGAGTCACTCCGTCGTACGTGTCTTAGGAATTCAAACCCAGGAATCGTAGTCTTAAAGATTCATAAGTTTAAGTTTTCTCTTGTTTGAATATATTAGAACAAATCTTATTGACTCACTTAAATCAACGACACAAAGATGGTGGACAAAATGATGTCAAAATAGTGTTGAAACTCTACGGTAATTGGATATGTTCGCTCATCTCCACTTACGAAAAGTTGTTTTGTTCGGAATGAGCTTCATAATTACTCTGAGACTCTTTCTTAAACAAGCTACGGTCACTTAGCAACAGTTACGAGACCCAGATTAAGGTAGAGATTTTGTACTTTAACTTTATCTCATAACCTATACAGTGGGGATGTATTATCTAGTTAAAGTAGATTCTCAGAGTAATCTTGACACTTTTAAACGTTCTTTATTTGTTTTATCTGTTAGTCAACCAGCATGATGTGTTTCCTTATTTCCACGAAAAAAAAATTATCTGAAGATTAGGCACCCGAGCTTATTTCACCTTAAGATTAACCAACTTAGCGGGAATTTAACCTAATCTAACTCTATAACTCCCCCCTCCCTCCCCCAGGCAGCGTTTGGGTGTTTAATCATCAGGTGAAATAAGTTAGGGGGGTGGCGGGCTAACTTGATGTGACCAAAAAATATATCGTAAGAACCTGTGAAGATTCCGACCCAGGACACTAATTTTGAGAGGGTCTTACGTTAAATTTTTCTCGGAACTGGTGATGTGAGAACCGATAATAACTGTCTCGTTTAATTAAGCTTCTTACAAAAATAGTTTCAAAAACTACATTGAATTTGTTGTTAGGGTTACAGAGTTCTCACGCTACTGGTCTTGGGACGTGTGTGTGTGTGTGTGTGTCGGTTTGCGGGTCGTGTTCCGGGGTAATGGCTAGCCGGTGCAGTCGGAGAGTTGTCCGGTCTTCTCGGACTATTTCCTTGACACTGAGTCATGCAACTCGTTAAACTTATGGTGTGGTTGTGGTGTTGGCGACAGCTTCTAGACTTCTACACCTTAAACAAATTCACGCCTAGGTGGCCCTTGGGGCGGCCATCCTCGCAGTTATGACACCTTAACTACGCTACCTCTCCTAACCATGAGTTACGGGTGTGGCCAAGTTAACATGCACAATCTTGGGAGAATTCGACGCCGGGTGTTAATAGCCTAGGGGAGGGTGTGGTGTTATAATGTGATGATGAGTGTGATGTTAGTGAAGTACAAGCCAGAGATAGCAACACAGGCGGGTCCTTGTTTACTAACACAAGGCTGGACAGTGCTCGACGCCTTCCCTCTGATAGTGTGTGTGTGTGTGTGTGTGTGTGTTAATCCATATTAACATAATTAATAAAACAATGTGTATGGTATTTGTGTGTTTGTATATACTGTATATGTATGTGTATATATATTGTATGTGTGTGAGAGAGAGAGAGCATTACATCACTATCACGAAAGTAGGTCTTAAGTGCCTCAGCCTACACATTGTCTTACTCAGTTAGCGACACACTCTCTAAATTGGACTGAGTGTGTTCATGCTTTTCATTGTGTTCTCAACCATATTACAACATAACGTGTGTGTGTGTGTGTGCGCGCGCACACATGCAGGGAGACATCAGACAAAGTGTTATTATGAAACACACTCACCGAGGCGTTCCCCTTACCAAAAACTGAAGATGTCGCAGCAATATGAACAGATGGAGTTTATTTCCCCATAGCACTCAGAGTTAGCCCGAGGTTGTAAATGAGTTAGGGATGACAGAATTACTTTAGAATAGGAATTTCGTACAGGAAATTTAGGGACCCTATCAGGCGCTCCAGTGGGTCGACTGAGGGAAGGTGGGTGGTGACTCCTAGTGGAATAGGGAAAGCGATGTTTAGGTGTGACTTAAGACTTAGTGATTATAGAATGAGACTTGACGGATATAATGTAAGGCTTGACCACTCTGATTTGAGACTTGATTAGTTCGAGTTTCCCTCATCGTCTCCCCCACCACCATATTATATTTCTGCTTCTTCTCTCTTCTTCCTCCCTCTCTCAACCCCCCTGTACTTCTTCCTTCCTTCTCTTCCTCCTCCTCGCCTTTCCTTCAAAATACCCCCCCCGCCTCCCCAGCTGTAACAGAAATGAATGACGGTGAGAGTGACTGGTGGTCCCGGAGAATGAATATTGTCCTTGTCCGCTGACTGTCACTCTCACGTTCATTCTTCTGAAGAGGAGGGAAGGAGGAAGAGTGGGAGAGAGGAACGTCGACCCTCCCCTTAACTACACTTCCCCTCTCTTAAATACCCCCTCCCTCCTTCCCTCCCTCCCTCGCTGATGATCTGCCTACTTAACAAGTGTATGAATGTGTACTTATATGCTTGTAAGTAAACAAGGAGACATAAATTGAAGTATATTAGATATGCGGAAAATTATCAGTCCGGAACTAGGAAAATAATGTATTGTGCTGATCAAAATTGACAAATGTAATGCGCTGGAAATATAAATAACATATATAAAACAATAGAGCGTTTCACGTGTTATTTTTTGCTTCCCCAAGTGCGGAAATTATCAGAGATCAACATAGAATAGTTATTATCCCTTAAAATATCAGAATATAAATGCGACTCTTCGGGTGTCCGTTCGAGCTACAGCACCATCCAAATACAACCACTTGTGGGAGAGGCGAATATTCGGACCAATTACACGGCTACACGTTAGCTGGGATATACTCGTTCACAATTAGACTTTAACGTCAAAATCGTTATGTTGGGGCAAGTTTAATATAACCGAGTTTACTTTGGTATATACTGTAAACTATACAACTGGGCTGCGAAGAGTGCGGGGAGATATGATCGAAGTATTTAAGTGGGTGAAAGGAATCAATATAGGAGATATAGATAAAGTTCTTATAATATCCGAGCAGGATAGGACTCGTAGCAACGGATTTAAGTTGGATAATTTTAGGTTTAGGAGGGAGATAGGAAGAAACTGGTTCACAAATAGAGTGGTAGATGAGTGGAACAAGCTTAGCAACTTTAAAGTAAGTGTTGGGACGCTGGAAAGTTTTAAAATGAGGCTAGATAGATTCGTGGACGATAGAGAGTGGTAGTAACTCTCGATAGGAGCTGCCATGCACAGGCCAACCGGTCTATTGCAGACTCCTTATGTTCTTATTAATATGCAGTACAATACATTATTTTCCTATTTCCGGACATAACTTTCCTCATATCTAATATACTTCAATTTACATCTACGTGTTTACTTATAAGCATCTAAATCCACATGACCTTTGGGTGATCAGAAACTAACTTACGATAACGTTATTGTCTCAGTGTAAATTCAATGCCCCCCACCCCCCCCAATATGGAGTTTAATGTCGTTATGTACCGGTTCTCACACCATGAAGTTTGTTAAGACGAGAAGAACAACAACAGTTTGTCCCATGAAGGGTTTAACATTCTGAGTGTTGTCTTGGCTTAAGTGAGCCGATTAGCACGAGTTCTTACGACACCAGTTAGGAGAAATGATGGTGCATGTGGTGGCTGTAATAATAGTGGTAGGGGGGGGGTGATAGTAGTGGTAGTGACAATGTTGGTGTAAATAATAGTAGTAGTGATGGTAGTAATAGTAGTAGTGATGGTAGCAGTAGTAGTAGTAATGGTAATAGTGGTAGTGATTATGGTGGTTTGGGTCTCATTGTAGATAAGGATGAGGAGGAGGAAGAGGAGAGATATTGGATAGGGTTTGTGAGAGGAAGGGGAGGAAGAAGTAGGTGGTGTCCATTTAAGGAAGAGGCCAGGGAAGAGGGAGGAGGGGGGAGAGGGAGGGCAGGGGGGCAGGGAGAGAGGGCAGGGGCGGGAGAGAGGGCAGGGGGGCAGGGGAGGGAGAGGGCAGGGGGGAGAGAGGGAGGGCAGGGGCAGGGGAGAGAGGGAGGGCAGGGGGGCAGGGAGGGAGGGGCAGGGGG
This sequence comes from Homarus americanus, assembly GCF_018991925.1. Taxonomy (NCBI): domain Eukaryota; kingdom Metazoa; phylum Arthropoda; class Malacostraca; order Decapoda; family Nephropidae; genus Homarus; species Homarus americanus. The sequence goes on from NW_024718469.1 coordinate 90,183, forward strand.
GCAGAGGAGGGGGGGCAGGGAGGGAGGGTGTTGTGGTAATAGGGGCTGAGCTCAACAGATAGATAGATAGATAGATATAGATAGATAGTGTCATAAAAGATAGATTAATATATATATATATATATATAGATGTGTCATATTGGATAACTCAACAGATAGATGTGCCATGATAGATCAATAGATAGACAGATTTGCCATGATAGACCAGCAGATAGATAGATAGATGTGCCATGATATATCAACAGATAGATAGATCTGTGCCATGATAGATCAACAGATAGTTAGATGTGTCATGATAGATCAACAGATAAATAGATATGTATATAGATATTATAGCTGAAGGGGCGACACGACACGGTCTAGTGAGGCGTAACGATAGTTGGTTGAATACGCAAGACCTGAGGTGTGAAGCAGGCACTGTGATGGTGTGTAAACTGATCCTCGATGATTAACTTATGTGTGTGTGTGTGTGTGTGTGTGTGTGTGTGTGTGTGTGTGTGTGTGTGTGTGTGTGTGTGTGTGTGTGTGTGTTACCCACTAGTATACAGGAGTTCCACGCTGCTGACTGAAACGCGATTAGTTCTTCCACATCTCTGTCCTCCTCCTCCTTCCTCGGTACTAACTTTTCCGTGTGATTAGGATGGGGTTTAGGTCAGTTGTCAGAAGCGATTCGACCAACACTTTACGAGGGAAGTGATGCGAGTCACCGGAGAGAGGAGAGGGGACGAAGGTGAGAGAGACTGGGGGAGAGAGACGAGAGATTGGGGGAGAGGGACGAAGGAGAGAGAGATTGGGAGAGAGGGCGAAGGTGAGAGAGATTGGGGGAGAGAGGGGACGAAGGTGAGAGATTGGGGAGAGAGGGCGAAGGTGAGAGAGATTGGGGAGAGAGGGCGAAGGTGAGAGAGGGCGAAGGTGAGAGAGATTGGGGAGAGAGGGCGAAGGTGAGAGAGATTGGGGGAGAGAGGGCGAAGGTGAGAGAGATTAGAGAGAGGGGACGAAGGTGAGAGAGATTGGGGAGGAGAGGCGAAGGTGAGAGAGATTGGGGAGAGAGGGCGAAGGTGAGAGGGCGAAGGAGAGAGATTGGGGAGAGGGCGAAGGTGAGAGAGATTGGGGAGAGAAGGCGAGGTGAGAGGAGATTGGGGAGAGGGGAGGAGGGGTGAGGAGAGAGAGGAGAGGGACAGGAGAAAGATTGGGGAGAGAGAGAGAGCGGTGGTAACAGTAGTTAGGGTGAAGGATGAGGGTAGTAACACGAGTGAGGAAGCAGATGCAGCCACACGCCACTAATGTAAACACAGCGACGCCATCTGCATCCTCCCTCCTCCTCTCGCTCTCAGCTGATCTGCGCGCATTTTTGGGGGTTTTATTTTCGTTTTATCCCTTGACACGAAGATTAGGGGAAACTTAGCTATCACTTTGTTTGTTTGTATCTGTCTGTCTTATCTGTTGACGTCTCTAGCTACTAATAATAGATAGTTTAAAATCAATATATTAATTTCAATTTGGCGTAGTCTTTATGGTAATGGTCAAAATGGCGAAGGAATAACACAAAGACTGTACTAGCTAGATTTAATCCTTTATCCTCACTCATGGAGGATTACTGTACTCGAGCTTTAGTCAGTCAGTTATTTGGTCTCGTTAATATCTCCAGTTAGGAGGAAAATTAAACGTACAAACCTTTCAGAATTCGATCCCTAAACTTTTTAAAAATAACTCACCGCCACTCACAGCGCAGTTTGTAATCCCTCTGTGTGGGTGAATGTAACACTACCACTCACAGCGCAGTTTGTAATCCCTCTGTGTGGGTGAATGTAACACTACCACTCACAGCGCAGTATGTAATCCCTCTGTGTGGGTGAATGTAACACTACCACTCACAGCGCAGTTTGTAATCCCTCTGTGTGGGTGAATGTAACACTACCACTCACAGCGCAGTTTGTAATCTGTCGAGTACATGATATTGACCTACTCACCCTCTCTCCCCCCTCCACATATAGACATTACTACTGTACCATTGATGCTGTGATCTGGAGCCGCTGGACAATATGCCTCGGAAAGTGTCAGTTTATGTGGCATATTGTAAACTTATCGTGTAAATCATATATAGTGTAAATGATAAATTGTGTAAATGATAATTATATAGTGTAAATGGATATTGTGTTAATAGATGTATCGTGTAAATGAGATATTGTATAAATGATACATTATATAAATAAATGTGTATCTTAACCAATGTTTATCGTGTAATGTTACCTAATAAATGTCTCTACATGTCTAAGGATATATAAGACAGATAACTATAATTGTTACCTGTCCAAAGAGTTAAGGTCGAAAGCTTTTGTCTAATTAGCACCGTCTGATTTCACCTGTCTAAAGCTCTCCATAGACACATTTTAAAATATACTTGTCATTAGGCACAGTAAAATGTTGGACGGTAAAGTACAGCAAAATGTTGGACGGTAAAGTACAGTAAAATGTTGGACGGTAAAGTACAGCAAAATGTTGGACGGTAAAGTGCAGTAAAATGTTGGACAGTAAAATACAGTAAAATGCTGGATAGTATTTTCCAGGATTTAGCACGAAACAAAAAAATGCCGGAGAACTGAACACCGAGTGAAAGTATAATGTATGAAATATTTGAACACGTATTGAAAGCTAATGTATGAGATAACTGACGATGTATTGAAAGTAATGAAAATATTTACTACACATTCGAGTCGTATTAAATTATTTACCACACGGTTTGAACATAATGGTGTTGATGTTACTGAGCTTCACCAATTGAATCGGTACATAGATTTTTATCATCATCACCATCACCATCACCAGAATAAAGTACTTGACCAGATACTGAAATTATAATGAAGTAAATGACCTTATAATGAAGACAGTGTTAGATAAGAGTAAGAAACCTAACACTTAAACTATTATAATGAGCAATTAATCAGTCAGTATCGTACTCATATCTGAGGGTTGGCGACCACAGTCCTCCACTCTAAACGTTCTCGGGCTGTTTTTACCAATCCTCCAAGGTTTTGTATCTCTGGGGAACCAGTTTTTAATGTCATTTATCCATCCCAGTCTCTGCCTTTCCCTGGGCATTACTACTACTACTACTACTACAACGATTTCTTTTAACACATAACCCCCAATCTCCCTTTATAGCCATACCTTCGCCACCATTTTATTACCTATGTAACCTATACAAAAGTAATTACCTTAGCTGAGTTAGTTAAGCCACAAATCTACTACTTTTTTACTACTACAACTATAACTACTACTACTACTATTATACTACACAGCCTCCCAATCATCATTAACTTAATATAAATATCCTAATACATAAGTAGCTATCTATCTGTTTAAATTAGTTGACAAATCTATGGCATTCATGACTTAGCCTCATATCAATACTACTACTACTACTATTATACCACTGCCACCATTATTCCTTTACTCTGAATATTATTACTATGCACAATACTATTACTACTCAAGCAAGTGGTCTCTGCCAGTTGCGTTGGAGCGTGTTTGGCCAGCTGTGTTGTTTTTGTGTGTGTGTGTGTGTGTGTGTGTATGTGTATGCGTGTGTGTGTGTGTGTGTGTGTGTGCCGCGTTGCCACAATCCCCTGCCACGCCATCCCCCTTTTTTCTCAACGCCATCAGCCATATACGTCTTTCTTCATAAAACAACCTCACCTATATATTGGTTTAAACCTTTTCACCACACGTAGATCGAGCTAATAGACAAGAATTGACTCTAGTTGTGATGGAATGTAGTGTTGTTGTGTAGCGGCAAGCAGGGGACAAGCAGACAGACTTGAAATAGAATAGGAAGGGATTGAATTTCTCGTTACGTCATGTTTGTACACACAGAGGGTGGTAGTGGTGCTGGGTGTAAGGGCGGCGTGATACTGGCGGTAGTGGTGAGGTGGTCTCTCTCTCTTTATTTTTCACTGTCTGCCTTTCTGTCTTTTTTCTGTCTATTTCTCTGTGTCTCTATCTCTTCCTTTTCCCCCCCTCACTCTATTTTATTCTCTCCTTTCTGCCTCTCTGTCTGTCTCTTTATTTTCTCTCACTTGGGTGGAGAGATACGAGGGGATAAACTCAAGTGATGTACCCGGGTGTTCGTGTGTAAGTAGCTGCTTTTACTTGTTTATATCTCTTAGGGTTCAGATGTTAGTATGATACAAAAAGGTTCATATCACAGGTTCAAATGTAGGTGCAATACGGTTATTTTGGAACGTACGTGTGTGTGTGTGTGTGTGTGTGTGTGTGTGTGTGTGTGTTTAAAAGTGAATGTAGATACTGTACGGTAGAGTCTCACGGCAATTTCGAAACCATTTTGGCTACAATCGTGAACTGCTTTGCTTGAACGAGGCAGTTAAAGTAATCCTGACATCTTGACTTAGGAGAATGTATACGAGCCGTTACAATCTTAATCTCAAATATTCTTAAATTAATTTCCTCAAACTATAATAAACTTGAGAAAGCTTAACGTTTGAAGCCAAAATGACGGATCACTTAAAGCTTAGACACCCCAGCGTATTTAACATGAAGATATCCCATCCTAACCCTAATCTAACCTTACCTAATCTAATTTATCCCCGAAGATTTATCACCCTAACCTAACCTAACCTAACCTAACCTAACCTACCTTAACTAAACTCCCTCAAGTAGTGTTAGGATGGTCAACCTTAAGGTGAATTAAGCTGGGTTGTTGCCTATTAAGCTGATCCAAAATGGTGTCGAAATAGGGCCGAGACTCGACTAAAACATATAGCTAGAACCTTATATCTCCATCCTAGTGTAAATAGTGTGGGGGGGGGGAGGCAGTTGGCATATAAGAGTGTGAGGGAGGTGGGAGGTAGAAGGGGCATATAAGAGTGAGAGGGAGAGCGAGGTAGGGTTGGCAATGAGAGTGTGAGGGAGGGTGAGGTAGTTGGCATATAAGAGTGAGAGGGAGAGCGAGGTAGTTGGCATATAAGAGTGTGAGGGAGGGTGAGGCAAGCAGATGACGTGTATTAGTGTGAGGGAGAGAAAATAGTGAAGGCACGAAAGTCACTGTACATATTTAAAGAGTTTTCAAACATGGATGAAACATCTTGTTGTGGCGTGATAGTGGGAACTTGACGTCGACTAGGAGTCCCAAGGCGTCGTGAATTGAGTGTTATAATATGAAATACAAACTGGAACTTGGTGCATTTTATATAAGAAGAATGAAGAAATTTGGTGAAACTAATTGGTTGGTTTATGATCATTCTACCCATTGAGTATTGTAATTATTTATGGCTTAGTGTCGTTATTAATATACCCTTCTTATACCTACTAGCTTCAAGGCCTTACTTGGTGAAGCGCAGTAATAATATGATAGCGTCAGTGCATAAAGAAGTGTGATGACGTCATGACACTAAACAGTAGCCGAGTGTTTTGATTGTAAAGAGATATATGTCGCCTCGGTGCCTCGGTTGTGTGACTCAAGGCTTCTGTGGATCAAAACACTTTAGACTTGAGAGAAAAAATACTATATTTTCACGTGACATAGAATGGTATAGTTTAGTTCCTATTGGCAATGGTAATAGTAGACAAAAGGTAATTTATGGTGTAATAATAGTGTTGATCATAATGAATGTGTTTGTTTCTGTGTACAGGTTGGTGACCAGACGAACGGTGGAACACGTGAAGGTGAACAGTGGACCACCAGGACGGGGGAGGCCAGTGGCTTAAATTGTTGTTGTTTTTTCACTGGTGGGAGTGTTGTTTGGGAAGAGGGTGGTGTGTGTGTGTGTGTGTGTGTGTGTGTGTGTGTGTGTGTGTGTGTGTGTGTGTGTAATAATAAATAATAATAATAATTCACGGTTTATTGAAAGAGCTTACAGCCAGAAGGCTGAAAAATATACAGTCACATATTTAGAATGGGTTCTAATTACAAATATTATACAAGTATATAAGTATATAAAATAAGACATATAATAAATCTGGGGATGGGAAAAAGCTCAAACTACAGTGCATTTCAACATAGTGACAGTGCAAGAAGTAGTATTTACTGGGAGTGAATACACTGGTTTATTACAAGTTATTGATAATTTTACAATGGTTGGGACTGGGCTGTTCTTATAGCGATCAGTTCGTGCACGTATGGGCTGGATGCGGTTGTGGTGTCGAACAGCAATTCTCGGGCTAGGGATCTCAGGTGGTAGTAGGAGCCGGTGTCGAGGATGGTGTAGAAGCTTCTTGCCAAATTTGCAGATGAGGTCGTGGTGATGGTCAGTGAGAGTCGAAAGGTCAGTGTGTGTGTGTGTGTGTGTGTGTGTGTGTGTGTGTGTGTGTGTGTGTGTGTGTGTGTAATAATAATTAACGGTTTTTTGAAAGAGCATGGCAGCCAGAAGGCTGAAAATGTACAGTTACATAATTGGGGAATGGGTCTCTTGATTGACAATACGATATATAAAAACTGGGTGGGGAGAAGGTTATACTACAAGGCATTTCAACATAGCTTCAGTGCAAATAGGTAAGATTGGCTGTTAGTGATCACACTGGTTGATTACGAGTTGTTGATAATTTTTACAATGGTTGGGACTGGGCTGTTCTTAAAGCGATCAGTTCGTGTTCGTATGGGCTGGGTGTGGTTGTGGTGTCGAACAGCAATTCGCGGCCGAGGGATCTCGGGTGGAAGTAGGAGCCGGTGTCGAGGATGGTGCAGAAGCTTCTCACCAAATTTGAAGATGAGGTCGTGGTGATGATCAGAGAGAACCGAGAGGGTCAATGTGTTGAGCGCTTCTTGATATGTGGAGTAGCAAGGGGAGAGAATAGATACAACTTGCTGACAATTTGAAGATAGTTGATACAAACAAATGGTAAAGATGCCACTACTGATGATAGTAATGATACAATATATCAGTTTTATAAGTAGCCACTTATATTGATGGTAGTGTAAGGGGTACCTGAGGGTTGGGTTTCTCAGCTGTAGTGGTTAGACTAATTCAGGGTACTCCGCCCCCAGGTATACAAACGGGCCCGTAACTCCTTAAAATATAGAGAGAAACAACTGATCATTGGACTTGTCAAGAGGTTATAAGTATTAGGTCAGCATAAGGTTAGGTTAGTGTTCGGTTAAGTTAGGTTAGGTTAGTTTTGGGTTTAAGTTAGGTTACCTTAGGTTATCGTTAGGTTAGGTTATCGTTAGGTTAGGTTAGATTAAGTTAGATTATTGTTAGGGTGTTTGATAATTAATCAAGTTATACGAATCTACATCTATTTGTTCAAGTTATGTTCATTAGATCTCCCTAGTCAGACGGACGAGCAAATACCAGCTCCCAGTCTGTATATTTTGCTCCTACAGACATCACAGTGAGGTTGTGTAGGATGATAAAACACAATGGGATACAGTTTATGACGCAAATTATATAATAGTTGATGTGATACAGTAATACAGGGATACAGTAAAGCAGTTATTCCATGAAGTTTACACCTGATGGCAATAATCGTTCAGTACAACACTCCCTTAGTACCTGCGAATACAGTAATACGGGAATACAGTTATATCTCACATTGTGATGATAATAATAACAATAATAATAAAATTCTCAATTATTTAATCAAAATTCCATGACAATAATAATAATAATAATAATAATAATAATAATAATAATAATAATAATAATAATATAACTACCAACAATACTCATTTATCTCCAACAATTACACAACATACCACAAGCTCTTAGACAGTTACAGTAATATATACATATATATATATATATATATATATATGTTCTTAATAGTTACCTGGGTCGACGCTCTTAACACCAGTTCCCCTTAACTTTGATGAGGTCACTAACTTGACCGATGGTGGTGACATTGTATGAATCATGTGGTGTGTGTATGTGTGTGTCTTCTACAGCCCCGCTCATCTGACGGTAACGCCCATCAAAGACGAAGAAAGCATCCTTCAGTGCTGGAAAGAGCATCACCAATCACTGCTCAAATGAAACACCGATGTGGATGTCCTGACTACCCAGCTGGCCCCTCAACATCCAGAACTGACCCACCTCAGCTATCCTCCATCCCTGGATGAGGTAGCTACTGCCATCAAACAGATGAAAAATAACAAAGACTTGGCCTGATGGAATCCCAGCCAAGGTTTATGAAGCAGGAGGACCTCTGCTTACCAGCCATCTCCAATCTCTCCTGGAGAATATATGGGAAAAGGAGGAAATCCCCCAAGCTTTTAAATTTACGGTTAACAAATTTATTGACAAAGCTTGGAGTACAGTTTGCCTATTCTGAGTAATTAAGTAGGGTCTTGAAACTGAGGGTGGTATCGCTTCTCACTGCCACGCAGAACAGAGGGTCATACACAAAGAAATGCATCATATTCAGTGACAGTATATATAGGTCAGAATCATGTGGGTGATATCACTGTTCACTGCCATGCAGGACAATGGTTTATATACATTAGGAGTCGTATTCCAATTGAGGACTAATCGGAATGGGCTAGCAAATTTTGGGTAAACAGCAAGACTATCCTCAAGCACCCCTGATTCAATGTAATAATTACAAAGTTCATGGTACAATAAGCCAGCCAGGTGGCCTAAAGTCTTTGACAGTGTCACATTCAATAATATAGTGTTCAAGTGTATGCTTTAAAGGTTTATCACAAAGTTTACATGCTGAGTGTTCCGGTATGGGTACAGCGTCACTAACTTGCCAGATGTGTCTGTATCCTAGCCTAATTCTGACCACGACTACATCACATTGTCTGGTTCTGTCCCTATGCTGGCCATACCGGTACCTCTTATCACAAAATTTGTCATATTTACTAATGCTACAACTGTCAAGCCTTTGTGCATTTCTCACTTCTTCTAGATCAGAGTTCATAATTCTGACTTGAATATTTGTAAGTACAGCATTGGACAGGCCAAGGCGGTCAACGTTTTCTTTCTTACATGCCTCATTGGCGAGTCTGTCAGCACAGTCATGATACCTAATTCCAACGTGATATGGAATCCACGCAAATTCAATACGAGAGTTGTTTTCATTTTCAGTTATCACATTTATTTTAATATCACAAACAACTTTAGCTATAGAAGCACTTTGAGAGTCACAGAATATCACCCCACTTCTATTTTCTTTAAGGTAGTCTGTGGCTAAGTAGATCTCCATTAGCTCAGTTTGTGTTGTGCTGGCCCAGTTGTTCACAGCCTTTGCCTGTTTGACACTATCATCTCCTTTTCTTTATATATTACAAATGCACAACCTGTTCTACCTGTGTTTGGCTGCACAGAACCATCAGTTAAAGCATAACACTCACTTGATTTAATACATTTAATACTTTCTATGTGTCTCTTAATAGTTTCTAGTGTAATTCATCTCACTACATCGGTGTTTAACATTTTCTAACTACTAACAGGAGTGTAATTAATAGGAACTAATATATCCAGCCAACGAGGAATGGCATTAATGGGTTCGTCTGGGGCGATTGGGACATTCAGTTTCAAGAGATCTGCAACACTTTTATGAAGCCACGCCCCAAAGAGAGTCTTTTGTGGAAGGTTAGCGAGATAGTCGGAACTACTTAGATAGAACAACAACTCAGTTTGAGCTGTAGTTTGGAGACCATTGTTCTTCAAAGGTTCGAAACAAAACATGGTATTAAGTAGAGCTACTCTCTCAGATAGAGAGGGCAGCCCGAGCTCTTTCTTCGTGTTTACAATTCTGGTTGATTTTGGGCATCCTAGAATGATGGGCATGGCTTCATTTTGTACTACCTCCAGGCTGTTTAGTTGTTTAAAGGGAATAGTTACAAGATGGAGAGCATGATAGTCAACTACAGATCGAATGAAGTGAAGATAGAAAGTACGAGCATAAGTGATGTTAATTCCATAGCCCTTGCCAACAAGGGTTCTGAGAGATTTAATGCCCTGCAAAAGTTTGGCACGAAGGTTGCCGACGAGGTTCGCATCATTCACATTAATCCCAAGATATTTATAAGAGCTACATAGTTCCGAGGGCATGCTGTTAATGTTAAAGTCAAGAGGTAGAGGGTGAGCAGGACGAGGATTGAGGACCCTCGTCTTGTCAACAGATATTATGAGACCACGTTCCACAGTCCTCTGAGCAAATACATCCAGCAAGGCTTGGAACCTGGGCTTGGTATGTGTCATAATTCAAATATCATCAGCATAACATATTGCAGTTTCATTCGGTTGAACTGGAATGTCAGCAATAAGCTTGTGCATTAGTATATTAAAGAGCATAGGACTTAACACTCCTCCCTGTGGCATGCTAAGCTCAAATTCTCTCATTCTGGTGCTTTTGACTCCCCTAAACAGAACATTGGCATACCTATTGGACAGATAACCCTTTATCCATGTCAGGCGGTTACCTTGAATGCCAAAATTAGCTAGTTGCTCAAGTATGATGTTTCTATTAGCTACATCAAAGGCTGATTTAAGGTCTATGAAGGCTGTTTGTGTCTTATCTTTTGAGTGAACAAGATATTCTGCAAATCATGTCTGTGTGCTGTGCCCAGGCATGAACCCATACAGATTAGGGGCCAGTTTGTCTTTGACTTGAAACATGAGATGGTTGAGAACAACTCTTTCAAGGACTTTACACATACAGGATGTGAGTGAAATTGGCCTGAAGTTTGGAGAGTTAGCTTTTGGGATTGGTACGTTGTATACTTGAGTCCATGTCTCTGGCAGAAAACCCTGTGTGAGGCTCATTTGATACAGGTCAAGCAGTGGATGGTTAGGGACCTCATTCAACAATCTCAGGGTGTTATAGGTTATGCCATCCTCACCAGGGGAGGATGATTCACCTTTTATTAGTGCTGTTGTTAGTTCGTGGTGCGTTATAGGAAACCACTGAGGGGGCTGTGATGAAGTTGGACTGGGGTGGGTGATTTGGTAATGGTTCTAATTTTGTTCCACACTTCTGCTAGAGTGGATGTTCTATTAATCCCCTGTAAGAATTGTTCCCAGTAGGTGTTTCTCACCTGACCTTTGAGTTCACGAAATGCTCTGTTGCTTATAAGTGTTGGCAAGCTGTTCTACCTTCTCTCCTTCTTTGATGAGGATGGGGTCGTGTGTCCACAGAGGTGGCTTAGTGCTGCCCCCCTTCCGCCTTGACTGACTTAACCCAGGTGGTATAATATGTGGTAATGACATTTACAGCAAAATTCATCCACTGACCCAGGTGTATATCCAGCATACCATCTGTGGATGTAGGCCTTGAAGTGCAGTTTAAAATTATCTAGGATGTTAATTCTGAGAATGGGATGGGGTTCACACTTGACATCTGCAACAGTGTAATCAGTAAGTATTGCATAATGATTACTGACTAGGTGGTCTGAGATGACCTTAGCCTTGACATTACTGTCTACTAGGTTATACCCAATCACATAATCAAGTCTGCTCCCTTTCAGATGTGTCAGTTTGTCTGTGTCGTATACAGTGATATTATGATTATTGATGTAATTCACGAACACCCTCCCATCAGAGTTACACTGGACAGTGTGACGAGAGTTAAAGTCACCCATACACAACATAGCATTGCTACCTGATGGCTTTGGTAACACGTCCGCTCGCAGCTCATTACATCGAACATAGATGTTATACAGCGAAAATTGACTGTTTGCTGTCGTTACTGTAAGTTGTTGATAGTGAATACTTTCACCATTGTGGGTTTTGATCCATTTACAGACCAGACCATTCTTTACATAAGTGAGCAGGCCACTTCCTGCTCCACTATTGTATGCTGTAAACCCAGCTATCCTGGGTGCAGCTTTCTTCTGGGTGCTGGACGTGTAAGGTTCTTGTCAACCAATTACATCAATGTTAAAAACTTTAACAAACCATTGTAGGTCATTAATTCTGCGGTTAACACTTCGGATTTTCCATTAAATAAATTTAAAGACGCCTCCATCGTCATTATTTATAAGAACAAGAGAGACTGGCCAGACTGTGGCAAATACCTCCGGATCTCGTTGTTGTCCGTAGCTGGCAAGATTATCTCCCGAGTCCTCCTAAACAGACTTCATACTGAGGCACAAAAGTACCTCTCAGAATCTCAATGATATTGTTAACGGGGATTAGCCCACTCGGGAACAGGTCACTGACCCACATCGGGGCCTGGGGGGCGAAAATGTAAAAATAATAATAATAATAATAATAATAATAATAATAATAATAATAATAATAATAATAATAATAATAATTTATAGTAAATAAAATTCATAATAAAAATACAAATTTTACAATTAAATATTAAAATAATAATGATAATAATAATAACACTGTAATAATAATAATAATATTATTATTAATAATAATAATAATAATAATAATAATAATAATAATAATAATAATAATAATAATAATAATAATAATAATAATAAAGAAATACAAAAATGAAAATAATGATTAAAAGTGAGAAACAATATATGTATGTTGTGTTGTCAATAGTAAGAGAAACATATGAGACCCTGCAATTGTGTATAAATGAGGCAGAAAGTCAGATCAGCAACCTGGGACTTGGTCACAAATGTTTGTGATGCCATATGGCAGCAGGGTTTACCATTAGACAACACATTATACTTCCAATATCTTCCCAGGCGGTAGTACCCCCCTGTTTGGTAGCTGCCTACTACCTACTACGTGATGGCTTTAGACCATCACGTGGCACCACTGACATGATCTTTGCTGCCCGCCAGATTCAGGAAAAGTGCTGAGTACAGTGTCGTAACCTGTACATGGGCTTGATCGACCTAACCAAGGCCTTTGACTCAGTCAACTGGGAAGCCCTCTGGCATGAACGGCATTATCCTACACAATGGCACCCAGACTGGGTTTTTTCTCATTCAAATGGGGGTAACACAAGGATGTGTACTGGAACCAACTCTCTTTCCGTTTTCTTGGCTGTCTTCCTTACTCCTGCCAGTGCCAGTTTAGCCAGCGGGGTGGATATCCAGTACCGGGTGAAAGGTCTTTTGAACATAAGACAACTCCAGGCAGGAACAAAGGTTTCCACAGCTTCCATTACTGAACTTCAGTATGCAGACGACCTCACCCTTGTCGCTCACACTGATCGCGACCTTCAGAAGATTCTGAACACCTATGCAGTTGTGTATGCACACTTCGGCCTTGAGGTGAATGTATGTAAGACTCAGATTCTCTTTCAGCCTGTCCCTGGTTCAGCCACACTTTCACCATCCATCCTCTCTAATGTTGCCCTCTTTCGGTGTCTTTGCTCCCACCTGTCCACCACCACAGACATCGATGAAGAGATCCAACATCGATCAGATGTGCGTCGAGAGTCTTTGGCAGACTCCGCACCCATGTCTTCAGTAGTAGGGAGCTGAAGTTATCTACAAAGTTGCACGTATATCGAGCAGTGGTCTTCCCCACCCTGCTATATGGCAGCGGGACATGGGTCACATACAGGAGGCACATCAAGGCACTTGAAAACTTTCACCTACATTCCATCCTCCGAGTTCGCTGGGAAGACAAGAGAACAATTGCCAGTATTCTTGCTGACACCAACTGCAGGAGCATCGAGGCTACCATTATCCATGAATAACTGCGTTGGACTGGCCATGTTACCCGCATGGACGACAGTAGACTGCCAAAGCAGCTACTTTACAGTCACCTAACGTAATGCTGGCAGGCAACTGAAAAGGCATATGGAGAGTCTTAAGACAAACCTGAAAAAGTGCCAATTCGACACCTCACCTGGGAGACGATTACTCCACACCGTAACGCTTGGAGGAGCACCACTCACGAAGGTGTCAATACTTTCGAGTTAGCCCGACTGCATACCGAGGCAGATAAGCGCCAACGCCGGAAAGACGCTGCCGCCGCCCCTGCCGCACTAGATGTAGCCCTCCACTCGTGCAATATCTGTGGACGACACTGCCGGTTCCGTATCGCCCTCTCTACTCACCTCAGAGCTTACCAACGAAGGTGACATCCCTAATAACTCATATCATTGTATCATAGCTAGATGATCGTCATACTCGATTCCGATTGACAGCAAAGTAGTAGTAGGTGTGTGTGTGTGGTAGCCTGACCTCTCACCCGCCTCCAGAATACACACACTGACCTCACCTGACCTATTCTCCATTAGCGCCTGCCCACGTCCTGCGCTGTTCTCAGGTCCTCTCTCCAGTTATTCGTGTTGTTTTATTGATTTTCTGTATTTTTGAAGACCTTGTTTTTAGTGTGTGTGTACTGGGTATGTTCTTACCCCACTCGCATATTTATTTTTCTTATTTTTCGTTTCTTCTTTCCTCTAAATTCCTCCTTCTCCTCTTTATTTTTATTTTTTCCTTATTTTTATTCCTCTCTTCTGTTATTTTTTCTTTTCTTTATTTTTCTCCTCTGTTCTTTTTCTGTTTTTTCCTCCCTCCAGCAGGGGTAGTAGGGTGCTTGGCATTCACACTTCTGACCTTAAACCAGTGACCTCTCTCTCTCTCGCATAATGCTGACGTCACGCGTTGATATAGTGACTTCACACTTAGTTGTGACGCCACGTTGTGTTTATTATTGTGACGGTATATTATGATGGTGACGTCTCGTGAATATCTTATCATTAAGACGTCACGTTTTGTTTTAGTTCTGTTCCACCTTTACCGTCTGTTTATGATGGTGACGTCACCTGTAAGAGTAAGACTATTGTTGTGTTGTGTTCGTGAAAGTGGGTGGGTTGGTGGGTGGCTTGGGTGGCTGGGTGGGTGGGTCCTTCTCCCATAGAAGGCGACGTCACTGTGCGTACCATAAGTCACTGTCAGCTGGGTATCAGCGGGGTATATGTGTGTGTGGGCACGTCGTGGTGTGGTGGTGGGCACGACAACACACCATTGCTACAACACTTGGGCATTTGAACCTCCCTCACCAACGCCATTAGAAACTTCATCTGATACCTTACCTTACCTTTTACCTTGTTGTCTTTACCTTACTCATCTTTGTCTTATCTTTACTCTTCCCAATACCTAACCTGGCTAACTGGACTTGACTAACCAAAATCCTGTCTTGAATTTTAAATCCCAATCCTTAATCTTACTGTAATATCATTCTAATTCAACTCTAACACCTTACCCATTCTAACATCCATTGCTTTAGCCTAACCCCAACCAGAATCGCACCTAGTCAACAGCTGTGGTGGAGGTCAGACGTGGGATGGGGTCACCAGCAGGAGGTTTTACCGTAGAGGCGCGAGGAAGGACAGCTTAGGTGGCTTATCAAGGATGGATGGTCAGGTGTGTTGTTGATCACCTCCCCACCTCTCTAATTTCAATTTCCGTCCTGCTGGGGATTAGGTTGCGATTGGTTACGTTAGCTTACGTGAAGTTAGGTTAGGTTATGTTAGGTTAAATTATGACATTACTTTATGTTAGGTTATGATAGTTTAGGCTGGATTATGATAGGTTAGGTTATGATGATAGGTTAGGTTATGATGATAGGTTATGTTATGATGATAGGTTAGGTTATGATGATAGGTTAGGTTATGATGATAGGTTAGGTTATGATGATAGGTTAAGTTATGATGATAGGTTAGGTTATGATGATAGGTTAGGTTATGATGATAGGTTAGGTTAGATTATGATAAGTTACGATAGCATGCGTAATGTTAGGTTATGATAGGTTAGGTTAGGTTAGGTTAGGTTATGATAGGTTAGGTTAGGTTAGGTTAGGTTAGGTTATGATAGGTTAGGTTAGGTTAGGTTAGGTTAGGTTATGATAGGTTAGGTTAGGTTAAGGCGAGTGTGTATTGTGTCGGCCATATTATAGTAGTGATCTTGTATTGGAGTGTCCGTCCGTCTGTTTTTCCTTACGTCCCTCCGTAAACTTTCTACATTTACAATTTCATCACTAAAACTACTACTTTGATCGGGGTGAAACTTCCTACGAGTGTTCCCAGGAAAGTTTTTCATAGAGTCTGCCACTGAGTCTACCATTACACCACTACCCACCACCACCACCACCCCACTACCACCACCCACCATCACCACCACCCACCATCACCCACCATCACCACCCACCATCACCACCACCCACCACCATCACCTACTGACGTCACCACCCACCATCACCACCACCCACCATCACCCACCATCACCACCCACCATCACCACCACCCACCACCACCCAGGTTGTCTGCCACTACGGACACAGAAATAAAAATGGTGTCTAAAATAGCTGGCTCAGTGTTGTTGATGATTTGGGGGCGTTGCCTGGTTAGTCTCTCAAGCAGGTGGCCGGGTGTTTGTTGTGTCTGGTGGGAGCCCCGACGGACAGACAGACAGACACAGATAGACAGACAGAAAGATAGATAGATAGAAACAGACAGACAGATAGACAGATAGTTTAAAGATAGATAGTTAGAAACAGACAGACAGATAGACAGATAGTTTCAGGTAAATCGCCATATAAAGTTTTGTGGTCTTGTTCTAATTAAGGTAAACAGGTAAAGAGACTGAAGTGTATTATGATGATTTGAGTCCTTAGAAACCAGTAAGAAAAATGATCATACGAAGATAAGGCAACCCTAACTTAGTTCACCTGCTTACCAAACGCTAACCTATAACCTAACCTAACCCCCCTACGGATAGCTTCAGGGTGGTATATAATTAAGTGAAATAGGTTTGGGTGCCTAATCTTCAGGTGATCCCAAAAATATTTCTGTTGATTCTGAATAAGGAAACAGGTGTGAAACAGGTGTAAAACAGGTGTGAAACAGGTGTGAGTCAGTCGGTGGAGTTTGGTATCCATGGAGTTGACTGACGCAGCTGAGGAAAAAAAAAATTCTTGTTACGGGTGTGAGTCATGATGCTTGACACTGTGTAGTTACCGGCGTCTCTCCCTCTTACTGATGAGAAGCAAAATAATATACACGAGTATGGTCTCTCCCACCTTATCCTGCCCCCCCCCTCTCCCCCCCCTCTCCCTCCTCTCTGTCTCCTCCCTCCTTTCTCTCCCTTGTCTCTCCTCTACCACTGAGGCTGTGTCCCCACATCCTCCTGAGAGTCGTGCCAGAACACCTTAGGACATGCGCCTGCAATCACCACCACCTGCCACCACCACCACCTGCCACCACATGCTACCTGCCACACATACCGCTGCTTACCACCTGCACCACCTACCCGCCACCTACCGCTTGTCACCACCACCACCCACCCCCCTCTACCTACCGCCTGTCACCACCATGTGAACTACCACCTGCCACAACCACCACCTGCATCACCACCTACCGCCTGTCACCACCACCTGCCACCACCACCACTACCTATATGCTTACCTGCCGCCACATACCGCTGCTTACCACCTGCACCACCTACCCCCTGCCACCCTACGCTTGTCACCACCACCTGCGACCCACCACCTACATCACCACGTACCACCACCTACACCACCACCGGACCTCTACCTACCGCCTGTCACTACCACATGTGAACTACCACCTGCCACAACCACCACCTGCATCACCACCTACCGCCTGTCACCACCACCTGCGACCTACCACCTTCCACAACCACCACTTGCACCACCACCGCGAGGCAGGATGATTAGGTTTTGTCCAATTTCATATTCACCATTATTACCTCGTAAACCTAAGTCCCTCTTCACCACCAACTTGTGTGTGTGTGTGTGTGTGTGTGTGTGCTTGCTTGCGTGCGTGCCTGCCTGCCTGCCTGCCTGCAAATCGGTGTCATATCAAGTGTTAATCCCTGACCACACACACACACACACACACACACACACACACACACACACACACACACACACACACACACACACACACACACACACACACACACACACACACACCCCGAATGTTTAATGTATCAGGGGCTATAAGGAACAACATCTGGTAGTTCGTCCTGATGTACAGTATATATTTGTAACTATATGTAGATGAACCCGAGACATCCATGGAGATTAACTTATCTGTAATCATTATG
Source organism: Homarus americanus (assembly GCF_018991925.1). NCBI lineage: Eukaryota > Metazoa > Arthropoda > Malacostraca > Decapoda > Nephropidae > Homarus > Homarus americanus. The sequence goes on from NW_024718469.1 coordinate 108,145, forward strand.
CCTATTCTGTACCTTTTGGCCAGGTATGTACAGTATAGTACAGTAGAGCCACTTCAGTGAATACACGAATTAAAGCGCCACCTGTAGGGTATTGTAACAACCACACACTGATAGTACAGTTAGTGTACTTTTTTACTTAATTCTGTAATAAGGTAAGATTTAGTTAATTAAAATTGAGTAATTTGTCCTGAGGTTAAAGGTCAATTTTTAATGTGTGGGTGTGGTCCAGGAGTCACAAACCTTCGTACTTTATCTCGGAAGTTTGTGTTTTAAGGATAGTGTTAACTTATTCCCGTAATATACTATACGTCTACGGCGGCTAGGATATGGTGTTGAAATTTGACTGAGACTACCGTGGACAGATGCGTTCCCTGTCCCAAGTTACAGAAGAAGAAAAAATCTTACGAATTTTTACGTGTCCAGGTCCCAGATTCTGAGAGATGCATAAATTGAGATAAAACAGCTCACTTACGACTGATTCTCAGTATAGTTTCAAAGACACACAGCCGCCATCTTTGTGTCACATCATCTCTTATTGAAGTAAAGGTTTTTACTTAGAGTTTTGAGAATATGTTTTTATATTGTGGTGTAAGTGGACTCCGGCCCCGACTCGTCTCACATCACCACTTAAGGGGAATTTTAAGCCACAAATTTTGCAAGAAGTCGGAGAGAAAATCGTATGGTGCCGGAGGTGATGGGGAAGGGAGGGGGGGTAGCTGGCGGCTTTAGTGGTGATGGTTGTGGTAGGTAGGTGGAGGTGGTAGGTGGTGGAGGTGGTAGGTGGTGGAGGTGGTAGGTGGTGAAGGTGAAGGTGGTGGAGGTGTCCCCAAACTCGCCGCCTCAGGTGTGTGTCAAGCTGGTTTTGTGTGCTGACACCCGTCTCAACTCACCACCCACCGTCCCCGCCCACTGACACCGCCCACTACTGCCACCTGCCACCACCATTCCCTTACCTAACACCACCCACCACCCAATGACGCCCACCATCCCATTGTCACCGCCTTTACCTACCACCACCACAGCTTACCTACAACAACCACCACCTACCTACTACCACTACCTGCCTACCACCACCACCAGCCTACCACCACCACCAGCCTACCACCACTTGCCACCACCCCCAGCAAGACACACAACCTGGGGTGATACAAACTGGCCACCACTTCACCGACCTTGACCAAACACGAGCAGGATAACTACTGTCCCTCAGGCTGGGCAGGTTTGTGTGTGTGTGTGTGGTGGCTGTCACTGGGCGCCTCAGTCAGTACTGCCAAACACCCCGCTTCAAGGTCGCCCCGCCTCACCCCACCCCACCCCGACCTGGCCCCGAGGTTGTTGCCTTCTGGACCTGCATGCCAGCCCCTCCGCCCGCCTTCCTGCCCTATCGCCTGCCCGCCAGCTAGTACATCTGCCTGTCCGTTCGCTAACCTGTCTATCAATCCCTTTGTCTACCTGTCTGTCATCTTGTTCGTGTCTCCATCATCTCGTCGCCCGTCCTCCTACCTGCCCGTCTCCTCACCCCTGCCCGCCCTTCCTCATACCCATTCAACCACCTGCTCGCCCTTCCCCCGCCCGCTGCCAACAGTACCCAGGAATGCTTCACGGTGATGCCTCTCAGTGGTGTCAGTTATGGCAACACGGTAACGGTGGAGGGAGGGCCCCCCCTTCCACCACCTGCGGCGAGGTTCTTGCTTGACCATGACCTGAGGTGCTGAAGTAAGAGTATCCGTATTAAACTTAACCCCATTATAGGGGACCTAGTATTGACTTAACATTAACCTAACTTAATAAAACCAAAGTATAATGAGACAAACATGAACCTAACCTAACCATGTTTGTTGATTTCTAATTGAGTTTGCAGGGTAGTTCGCTCTCTTGGTAGTTTCACCTAACGATATCAACCTCGAAAGATGAATTTAGGATAGGTCAGGTCAGGTCAGGTTTGGTTCTGCTAGTTTAAGGTTAGTTTCAGTTAGGTTACATTTAGTCGAATTAGTGATGCTAGTTTATTAACCCCTTGAGTACGAGGGAACTCTGTACTGAATAAAATTGTGTGGCGTTAACTAAATAAAATATTAAAAGTAGCAGCCCGTGGTGAAGCGATTAGGTTGGGTTAGATAAAGTCTAGTTACATTAAATTAGGTTAGATTAAGCTGAATTACATTAGACTGCTACACGACGATGTTTTTATTTTTCACGAGAGATTTATTGGTTACCCCCGGGAGCGACACAATGAGAAGCTTCCCCAGGCGGTCACGACGTTCACAGTGTCCCAGAACACGTGAACCTTGGCCATCTGTCTGTCAGTCTGTCTTTTGTGTATATTTCTTCTGTCTATTTCTGTCTCTCTGGCTGTCTGTCTGTGTCTCTTATTACGGATTCCATCCTCGTGGGTTTTCATTCAACAAGAGTTGTACATCCATGAGCGAAATGTTACGAACGGAATACGCGCACACTAGTGAGTCTACCGTGTGTCCTGTGTTGTCTGTACCTCATGACGGTGGGTGTTGTGGCGTGATTATGATCCCTGTTATTTTGACGAAGGTGCGAGGGAAGGGTGAGGGGCAGGAGTTGTTCGGGGATGTATCGCGTGATGGAGGTCAGTGGTTATGGCAACTGCTAGGGATGCGGCACAGTAGAAGTACGGACTCTGGTTATCACTGTGTTAAGTAGCAGTAGCACCAGTGTTGAGCCCCGGATGACAGTGTCGCCTCTGCCCCGCCTTAATGGCCTCCCTCCTTATGTTTATTATTTATGTAGTACCTTAGGGCCACCACCAGGGTACAGCGGCCACCTGGGTACCCCGATCATCTGGGTACAGCGGCCACCTGGGTACCCCGACCATCTGGGTACAGCGGCTACCTGGTGTATGGTGATCATTCATTCGTTGGGACTCCTAGTTATAGCGGCCTTCCTCTTTACACCATCACCCTGTATATCGGTCACCTCTTTATCGCGGCCACTCCCTCACCGCGGATACACTGTACGGGTGGGTGAGAGGGGCGGTATAATGGAGGTGTGACGGTGGACGGAGACAAGGATTTAAAGGTACGTAAAAGTTGGCGGCGTGACGCTCCACACGGTAGCCGACTTAGTTAAGTGTGACTCCTTCTGCACCCTTTTCATAGTGAACCAACCAGTGGCTGTATTAATGGTGGCAGCGAATGTCTGGCCTGATGTAGATCTTTCCTGGTGGTTAGGTAGTGGTGATGATGGTGAGGGGTAATAGTGATGGTGTTGGTTAGGGGTGGTGGTGAGGGGTGATAGTGATGGTGTTGGTTAGGGGTGATGGTGGTGAGGGGTGATGGTGGCGGTGAGGGGTGATAGTGATGGTGTTGGTGAGGGGTGATGGTGATGGTGGTGGTGAGGGGTGATGGTGGTGGCGAGGAGTGGTGGGTGGTGGTAGTGATGGTGATGTTGGTGAAGGGTGCTACTGGTGGTGGAGGCGGCCAGGGGAGGGCGCGGGAGTTAGTGTTTAACATCCCTACACTGACAAACACCCGGAGTTACGGTAACGCCTTGTTTGAGGGTCTTGGATCGCCCTTCAACTCGTCCCATTCCAGAAAGAGGGAAGGAAAGGCTGTGGTCAGACGAGAGGAGGGGGAATACCCGTTTCAGATAATGGGAATGAAGCTGTGGTTGTCGGGCCAGAGAACGAGTAATTCCCGTAACAGGAAGAGGAAAAGGAACGGCACTGGGCGGACAAGAGAACGAGCAGCGTAAGTCTGGTTTAAGATAAGGAACGTCTGAACGTAAATCTAGTTTTAGAACTGCGAAACTTTGGAGCGTAATCTTGTTCCGGCGACCAGAGAGAGAGAGAGAGAGACCCCTTGGTGTGATATTCATCGGACCAGACAGTTGCGTCGGACACGGAGAGTTGACATCACCAAAATGACCGAAACTCTCAGGTGTGTGTGTGTGTGTGTGTCTCAGGTATGTGTCTCAAGTGCGTGTCTTATGTCCCCCTTGATGAGCTTTATCTTCTTGATCGCCCCTGACGCTCGGGGCCATCATCCATCACCTGAGAAACAGTAGTGTCTTAAAGCCTCATCTTGGGGAGTCTAATGTATCTTAAAGTCTCTCTCACGACACAGATGCTGCATCTTTAAGTCTCACGACACAGATGCTGCATCTTTAAGTCTCTCTCACGACACAGATGCTGCATCTTCAAGTCTCTCTCACGACACAGATGCTGCATCCTTGAGTCTCATGACACAGATGTTGCATCTTGGAGAGTCTCACATTAGGTAACCCTCAAGAGGGGAGGCCCATTAGTGTCTGCGGCCGGCATGACGAAGCACCGCGGGGCATAATTACCGGCGGTAGAGGTCAGGTAATGTTGGCCGGATTTGAGGGTGAACTTAGCCTAATTTGAGGGTGCCATTAGCCGGAATCAAGAATAATTGGCCAGTTTTGAGGATGACTGGCCGGACTTGAGGGTATCTGGCTGGTTTTGAGGGTATCTGGCCTGTTTTGAGGATGACTGGCCGGTTTAGAGGATGACTTGCCGGGTTGAAGGCGAGTTGCCGGTTGACACCTGTTTTGGTGTGGTATTGGGCCCCCGGCAGACATAAACACCAGTAATTATCCCGGCGCCTCCACCTGACGTCCAGGTATTGGTCACTTAATTTACGTGTGAGGGGGTGGGGAGGGGCGACGGGGTAGTCAGGGAAGAGGAGGGAAGGGGGTTTATCTCATGCTTAGGGGAAGGAAGAAAGTGGGAGGGGGTTGTCTCACATGCTGGGGGAGGGATAAGGAGGGGGCTTGTCCCACATGCTGGGAGGGGGAGGGGTGAGGAGTTAAGGGGGATGGCTATTATGTTCTACGGGAGGGGGAAGGAGGGAAGGGGTAGTCGCATGGTGGGGAAGGGTTGAGGAGGGAGGAGTGGCTGTGTCACAAGCTGGGGAGTAAATATGAGGAGGGGTTGTCTTACATCCAAGGGAGGGAAGGCTGAGGAGTGAGGGAATGTAGAAGAGGGAGGAAGAGAAGGACGACGGAGGAGGGGAAAGAAGCGGAGAAGGAGGAAAGGAAAGATAAACAGAGAGAGAGAAAGGATGGGGAGGAGGAGGAGGAAACAGAAAGAATGAGAGAGTGAAACATGTGTGTTTGTTCTGGACAAACGCTCAGAGTCAAACAACAAAACGTATTCAAACATCACAGTGTTAGGGAGCCACACCCACACACACCCTGGCCCTCACCTTGTCAACATCGTCTGCGTCCCGTTGCTATAGTGACTACTGGGGGAGGGGGGAGGTGAGGTGAGTATACGTTAACCTCTCCCTCTGTAGTAAAGGGGGGAATGGGGGGTCCATTGTTGGGGAGGGGGAGTTGGCGTTTTAACCAGCCCAGTGCCAGCCTTTCTTGAGTTGATTGATGTTCGCTTTTTTCCCATAAGGTGGGTTAACGTAGACTATTTCTGGAATGCTCTTGTTATGTAGTGAATCATATTTGATTGTTGTTAGTGTGTTATTATAACATCTCTGTCCTTATGCATCTACACATAAGTCTACGCCTACACCTTTATGTACCTACACTTGATACTTTATGCCCGGGCGCCAGTGCAGGCAAGAGGTGGGAGATCGTTGCTTGATGGTGTTTCTTTCTTAAGAGTGTAATGGCGTGTTTTTGGGGGTACGCCAGACGCTGATGATAGCTCGTAGTGGCTTTGTTTATGTTGTACTTTCTTTCGGGTTTATGTTATTGGGCCTGCCTGAGGAGGGGAGGAGGTAGTGGAGGGGAGAGGATGGGATAGGGAGAAGTGAATGGGTGGAGAGAATGAGGGAAGAAATCAGTCTTTTCCCTCCACCCTCAGTTCTGTAGACTCCCCATCTCCTTCCCCAATTCACTCCATCGCTACTCCCAATTTCCCCTCTTCATCTCGTTCCTTTCCCTGCTTCTCCTACTGCTCCCCTCATCATTATGCAACAGCTTCATTAACAAATAACGAGGTGAGGGGAGGTGAACGTGGGGGTTCATTACCACTCAGGTAACAGCTTAACGCCGCCACCGCTCCACCATCCATCCTCTCCCGCAGCGTATGATCGATGATTATTCGCACCTCGCTGTAGGGAACTGGTGAGGCTACTGTGTAATCGAGCTGTTCCTCTTTCCGTTTACATGTCCGCGTTTCAACTTAACTTCTTTTTGACGGATTACATTGAAATTTTATATATGTTTATTGATTAAGTTGTTGTGGAAGCCTATTAATTTTAGGACCATTTGGTTGTATAATATCCCCCTGATAGGCCTACTTAGTTTATTTTCTTGTCAGCACTATAACTTAAATTCATTTTGACGGATTCCAGTAGAACTAGTTATTTGTGTACCGCTTGGGTCTAGGAGAACACCTATCGATTTTAGGCCGTTTGGGCATGTAATCACCCCCTAATAGGCCTTTGTTTTCTTTTCCTTTCAGCTCTCTTAAATTAAGTTCTCAGCAGATTTCAACATAAGTTTGTACACACTGAGTCTTAAGTCGAGGAGGAAACCTATTGATTCTGAGTCTTGGGCCGCGGCGGGGTATGCCCATACGTGAGGCTTTAATACCTGATGAAGTAAACGATTTTCTCGAGTGTCGTTGTCGGTACATGGTGTGTATTTGTTGGCTACATCGTGTGTATTTGTCGGTACATCGTAATTGTCGGTACACTGTATTTGTCGGTACATGGAGTGTATTTGTCGGTACGTCGTATTTGTCGGTACATCGTGTATTTGTCGGTACATGGAGGTATTTGTCGGTACATTGGAGTGTATTTGTCGTAACGTCGTGTGTATTTGTCGGTACAGGAGTGTATCTGTCGGTACATGGAGTGTATTTGTCGGTACGTCGTGTATTTGTGTCATTTGTCTATGGAGGTATTCTGCGTTACGGAGTGTATTTGTCGGTACGTCGTGTATTTGTCGGTACATCGTGTGTATTTGTCGGAATACGGAGTGTATTTGTTCGTAAATACGGAGTGTATTTTGTCGGTACGTCGTGTATTTGTTCCATAACATCTGTATTTGTCGGCACGAGGTATTTGTCTGGCACGTCGTCGTATTATTCCTACGTCGTGGTATCATCAGTATCGGTACATCGGAGTGTATTGTCGGCACGTCGTGTGTATTTTGTCGGTAATCGGAGGTATTTCATCAAGCACGGTATTTGTCGGTACATCGTATGTATTTGTCGGTACAGTGTATTTGGCGTATCGTCGCGTATTGTTCGGTACATCGTGTGTATTATTCGGCACACGGAGTGTATTTGTCGGTACATCGTGTGTATTTGATTCATACGTCTGATATTTGTCGGTACATCGTGTGTATTTGTCAGTACCGTCGTGTGTATTTGTCGGTACGTCCGTGCGTATTATTCGGCAATCGGTGTAATTTGTCGGTACATCGTGTGTATTTGTCGGTACATCGAGTGTATTTGTCGGTACGTCGTGTGTATTTGTCGGTACATCGTGTGTATTTGTCGGTACATCGTGTGTATTTTTCGGTACATCGTGTGTATTTGTCGGTACATCGTGTGTATTTGTCGGTACGTCGTGTATTTGTCGGTACATCGAGTGTATTTGTCGGATATCGTGTGTGTATTTGTCGGTACATCGTGTGTATTTGTCGGTACATCGAGTGTATTTGTCGGTACATCGTGTGTATTTGTCGGTACATCGTGTGTATTTGTCGGCTATCGTATTTGTCCATATGTCGGTACGTCGTGGTATTTGTCGGTACATCGAGTGTATTTGTCGGTACATCGTGTGTATTTGTCGGTACATCGTGTATTTGTCGGTCATCGGTGTATTTGTCGGTACATCGTGTGTATTTGTCGGTACATCGTGTGTATTTGTCGGTACACGTGTGTATTTGTCGGTACATCGTGTGTATTTGTCGGTACATCGAGGTATTTGTCGGTACATGGAGTGTATTTGTCGGTACATGGAGGTATTTGTCGCATGGTGTATTTGTCGGCAATTCATAAACTATTCAAATATTATTACTACAGACCTAAACTATTTACCACTGCCAGACCTAAACGATCAATTAACTTCGCCCTGATTATAGAAGTGATTGACCTAATTGGGCTGTTTGTGTGGATGGAAGACACAGATTCATGGTGTAGTTTAGAACGATTTGTCTCGTGGGAAGGGAAGGTAGGGAGGGGGAGACGAGGGAGGGTTAATTGGGAGTTAATGGGTTATTTGGGGATTTAGGGAAATTATGGGAGTTTGGGAATTGTGGGATGTGTGTGTGTGTGATGGTGGTAAATGTTTTCGTTTTATGTATGTATGTATGTATGTATGTATGTATGTATGTATGTATGTATGTAAGTATGTATGTATGTGGCATGTATGTATGTATGTTTGTAATGTCATGTCATGTGTGTGTGCGAGCGTATTAGCATAGCGTGTGTGTACATTACGTGTCTGGTTACGTAAGCTGGCAGATATAGTTTTTGCCTGGTAATTATGATATTAGTCTACACCACCACCATCATCACCATCATCATCATCATCATCATCATCATCATCATCATCATCATCATCATCATCCTTCTGGTTTATGTCATATTTGCCATCTTCAATCTTTCTTCATTCTTCACTTGATTTTAATCTTTCTCCTCTCTTCTTTCTGCACTGGTCTCTCGCACACTGAACCGCCACCATAACTTGGGAAGTTAAATGCGTTCCCTCAACTTCTAGTCAAGGGGAAAGGATTTTTAACTTACGATCCTCTGAAATTCTCCATCTTTGTGTCGAGATTAAATGAAACAACTGCCTGGGTTTATTTTTCTTTTGTGTCTTGTCTTCACAGTTGATGGGGAAATTTCACCTACTGACCTTTGCACTCTCTTCCTGTACGCGTGTGTGTGTGTGTGTGTATGTATGTATGTATGTATGTATGTATGTATGTATTCTGTGTGAATGCACGGGGGTATGTGGTGTGTGTGTGTCTATAGATAATTTTAATATGTTGTATTTTTTATTTTACGGAATTAACCACCTGGCATAGTCACTGACCCACATCGGGGACTGGCGAAATGTAATAATAATAATAATAATAATAATAATAATAATAATAATAATAATAATAATAATAATAATAATAATAGACCATAAAGAAATAAAAAATGAAAACAATATCAGAAGTGAAAATATACTTATGTATGTTGTGTTGTTAGTAAGAGAAACAATTGAGACCCTGCAATTGTGTGTTAATGGAGAAAGTCGGATCACCAACCTGGGACTTGGTCACAATTTTGTGATGCCATATGGCAGCAGGGTCCACCATTAGACAACACATTATGCTTCAATATCTTCCAGGCGGTAGCCACCCTGTTTGGTAGCTGCCTACTACCTACTGCCTACTGCCTACTAACATGTAACATTGTAGGTGGCAAAACATACATACACGTGGTGGTGGTGCTATGGTGGTGGTGGTGCTAGTGGTGCTAGTGGTGGTGATGGTGGTGGTGCTAGTGGTGGTGATGGTGGTGGTGCTAGTGGTGGTGGTGGTGATGGTTGTGGTGGTGGTGGTGCTAGTGGTGGTGCAGACAATTTGGTAAACTAGTGGTGAGATACCCGGTGAAATTGTGGTGGTGGTAGTGGTGCAAATGGTGGCGGTGGTGGTGGCAGTAACTGGTAAGTGCTTGCAGCCGGAGGAGGAGAGCGTGAGTGTGTGTGTATGTGTGTGTGTGTGTGTGTGTGTGTGTGTGTGTGTGTGTGTTTCAACGGTTTCTTGGCGTCACCACTGTGATGCTTGGAGAGAGAGAGAGAGAGAGAGAGAGAGAGAGAGCTGAGCAGTGATGTGAATATACAGGAGTGATCATCATCCATTTTAGTCAGTCACTCAGTCAACCATCATTACAAGTGGTGGGGAGAGGGGGTGTAGGGAGAGTGGGGGTGGTGTAGTCGCTCAGGGGAGAACAGAGGTGGTGTAGCAAGGAGGTAAACAAGAGGGGTGGTGCAGGGGAGGTAAACAAGGAGGGTGGTGTAGCAGGAGGTGAGGGCAGGAGGGTGGGGGGGGAGGTAAACAGAGGGGTGGTGTGCAGGGAGTGTGGGCTCAGAGGAGATTGGTTAGCAGGGAGGTGAACAGAGGGGGTGGTGTGGAGGAGAAGTGGGGTGGTGTGTGGGGAGGTAAACAAGAGGGGTGGTGTGGGGAGTAAACAAGAGGGGTGGTGTGAGGGGAGGGTGAACAAGAGGGGTGGTGTAAGGGGAGGTAAACAAGAGGGGTGGTGTGGGGGAGGGTAAACAAGGGAGGTGCAAGGGAGGTGAACAAGGGGGTGGTGTGGGGGAGGTGAACAGAGGGTGGTGTAGCAGGGGAGAGTGAACAGAGGGGGTGGTGTGAGGTAAACAAGAGGTGGGGTAGCAGGGGAGGTGAACAAGAGGGGTGGTGTAGCAAGGAGGTGAACAAGAGGGGTGGGGGTAGCAGGGGAGGTGAACAGAGGTGGTGTAGCAGGGGAGTGAACAAGAGGGTGGTGTGGGGGTGAACAAGAGGGTGGTGTAGCAGGGAGGTAAAACAAGGGGGGGGGTGTAGGGGGAGGTGAACAAGAGGGTGGTGTAAGAGGGTGGAGTGTAGCAGAGGTGGGAACAAGAGGGGTGTGGTGTAGCAGGGGAGGAGTGAACAAGAGGGGTGGTGTAGCAGGGGAGGTGAACACAGGGGGTGGTGTACAGGGGAGGGAGTGAACAAGAGGGGTGGTGTGGGGAGGTGAACAGAGGGGGTGGTGTGAGGAGTGAACAAGAGGGGGTGGTGTGGCAGAGGTGAACAAGAGGGGTGGGGTGTAGCAGGGAGGGTAAACAAAGGGGTGGTGTAGCAGGGGGAGGGAACAAGAGGGGTGGTATGTGGGGAGGTGAACAGAGGGGTGGTGTAGCAGGGGGTTAAACAAAGAGGGTGTAGGGAGAGGGTGATCAGAGGGTGGTGTGGAGGTAAACAGAGAGAGTGGGTGGGGGGTGAACAGGGGGTGGTGGCAGGGGAGGTGAACAAGGGGGTGGTGTGTAGGGGAGGTGAACAAGAGGGGTGGTGGCAGGGGAGGTGAACAAGAAGGGTGGTGTGGGGAGGGGGTGAACAAGAGGGGGGTGTGTAGCAGGGGAGGTGAGCAAGAGGGGTGGTGTAGCAGGGGAGGGTGGATGAACAGAGGGGGTGGTGTAAGGGGAGGAACAAGAGGGGGTGGTGTAGGGGAGGTAAACAAGAGGGGGGGTGTGGGGAGGTGAACAGAGGGTGGTGTGTGGGGAGGGTCAAGAGGGGTTGTGTGGGGAGTGGAACGGGGTGGTGTAGCAGGGAGGTAAACAGGGTGGTGGTAGCAGGGGGGTGAACAAGAGGGGTGGTGTAGCAGGGAGGTGAACAAGAGGGTGGTGTGGGGGGGTGAACAAGAGGGTGGTGTAGCAGGGGAGTGAAACAAGGGGGTGGTGTAGGGGGGGAGGTAAACAAGAGGGTGGTGTGGGGGAGGAGTGGACACAGAGGGGTGGTGTAGCAAGGAGGTGAACAGAGGGTGGATGTATGGGGAAGATCAGAGGGAGGTGAAGCAAGGTAAACAAGAGGGGTGGTGTAGCAGGGGAGATGAAACAGAGGGGTGGTGTGAGGAGGTAAACAAGAGGGTGGTGTAGCAGGGGAGGTGAACAGAGGGTGGTGTGTGGGGGGAGTGAACAGAGGGGTGGTGTAGCAGGAAAAGAGGGGTGGTGTGGGAAAGCAAGAGGGGTGGTGTAGCAGGGAGGTGAACAGAGGGTGGTGTAGCAGGGAGGGTGGGCAGAGGTCAGAGGGGTGGGTGTAGGGAGGAGGTCAAACAAGAGGTGTGAGGGAGGTGGCTCCGAGGGGTGGGAGAAAGGGGTGGTGTAGCAGGGAGGTAAACAAGAGGGTGGTGTAGCAGGGAGGTAAACAAGAGGGGTGGTGTAGCAGGGGAGAGTAAACAAGAGGGGGTGGTGTAAGGGGAGGTGAACAAGAGGGGTGGTGTGTGGGAGGTGAACAGAGGGTGGTGTGGGGGAGGTGGCAGGGGGTGGTGTGAGGGGAGGGTAAACAGAGGGGTGGGTGTAGGGGGAGGTGAACAAGAGGGGTGGTGTAAAGGGAGAGTAACACAAGGGGTGGTGTATGGGGGAGTGAACTCAGAGGGGTGGTGTAGCAGGGAGGAGGTAAACAAGAGGTTGATTGTAGCAGAGTAAACAAGAGTGAAGTAGTGGGGAGTACAAGAGGGGTGGTGTAGGAGTGAACACAGGGGGTGGTGTAGCAGGGGAGGTGAACAAGAGGGGTGGTGTAGAGGGAGGTAAACAAGAGGGTGGTGTGGGGGAGGGTAAACAAGAGGGGGGTGGTGTAGCGGGAGGTGAACAAGAGGGGTGGTGTAGCAGGAGGTAAACAAGAGGGGTGGTATGTGAGGGAGGTCAGAGGAGTGGTGTAGGGGAGAAGTCCCAGAGGTGTATGTAGGGGAGAGTAAACAAGAGAATGGTGTGTGGGGGAGATGGAAACAAGAGGGGGTGGTGTGGGGGAGGGATAAACAGGGGTGGTGTGGGGGGAGGTAAACAAGAGGGGTGGTGTGGGGAGGTGAACAAGAGGGGTGGTGTAGCAGGGGAGGTGAACAAGAGGGTGGTGTAGGGGAGGTGAACAAGAGGGTGGTGTGTGGGGAGTAAACAAGAGGTGTGGGGGAGGTGAACAAGAGGGGTAGGAGAGTGCAAGAGAATTGGTGTACAGGGAGAGTGAACAAGAGGGTGGGTGTATGAGGGAGGTGAACAAGAGTGGTGTGCAGGAGGAGGTGAACAAGAGGGGTGGTGTAGCAGGGGAGGTGAACAGAGGGGGTGGGTGTGTAGGGGAGGTGAAACAAGAGGGGTGGTGTAAGGGGAGGTGAACAAGAGTGGTGTAGCAGGAGTGAACAGAGGTGGTGTGTAGGGGAGGTGAACAAGAGGGTGGTGTAGGGGGTGAACAAGAGGGGTGGTGTGTGGGGGAGGTGAACAAGAGGGTGGTGTGGGGAGGTGAACAGAGGGGTGGGTGTAAGGGGAGAGTGTAGGAGGGTGTGGTGTGGGGAGGTGAACAAGAGGGGGTGGTGTAGCAGGGAGGGTAAACAGAGGGGTGGTGTGGGGGAGGTAAACAAGGGGGTGGTGTAGCAGGGGAGGTAAACAAGAGGGGGTGGTGTAGCAGGGGGTGTGAACAAGAGGGGGTGGTGTAGGGGGAGGAGGTGAAACAAGGAGGGTGGTGTGGGGGGTGAACAAGAGGGTGGTGTGGGGGTGAACAAGAGGGGTGTATGTGGGGGAGTGGAAACAAGGGGTGGTGTGGGGAGGGTGGGCTCAGAGGAGAGTAACAAAGAGGTGAGGGAGTGGTGTTGCAGGGGAGATGAGCAAGAGGGTGGTGGGGAGGTGAACAAGAGGGGTGGTGTAGCAGGGAGGTGAACAAGAGGGTGGTGTGAGGGAGGTAAACAGAGGGGTGGTGTGGGGAGAGTGAACAAGAGGGGGTGGTGTGGCGGGGAGGTGAACAAGAGGGGTGGTGTAGGGGGAGGTAAGGGGGTGGTGTAAGGGGAGGTGAACAACAGGGGTGGGTGTGGGGGGGTGAACCAGAGGGTGGGTGTCCAGGGGAGGTGAACAAGAGGGGTGGGTGTGGCAGGGAGGTGAACAAGGGGTGGTGTGGCAGGGGTGGTGAGACAAGAGGGGTGGTGTAGCAGGGGAGGTGAACAAGAGGGGTGGTGTAGCAGGGGAGGTGTGAACAAGAGGGGGTGGTGTGGGGGAGGTGGGCAAGAGGGTGGTGTGGGGGAGGGTGAACAAGAGGGGTGTGGTGTGGGGGGAGGTGAACAAGAGGGTGGTGTAGCAGGGGAGGTGGGTGCTCAGAGGTTGTGTAAGAGGAGTGGTGAACAAGAGGGGTGGTGTGGGGAGGTAAACAAGAGGGTGGTGTAGCAGGGGGAAGTGAACAAGAGGGTGGTGTGAGGGGGTGAACAAGAGGGTGGTGTGGGGGAGGTGAACCAGGAGGGGTGGTGTAGCAGGGGGAGGTGAACAGAGGGTGGTGTGGGGAGGTAAACAAGAGGGGTGGTGTAGCAGGAGGGTGAACAAGAGAGGTGGTGTGCAGGGAGGGTGGACAAGAGGTGGTGTAGCAAGGGAGGTGAGCAGAGTTGGTGTGGGGAGGTGAACAAGAGGGTGGTGTAGCAGGGGAGGTGAACAAGAGGGTGGTGTGGGGGAGTAAACAAGAGGGTGGTGTAGCAGGGGAGGTGAACAAGAGGGTGGAGTGTGGGGAAATTGAACAAGAGGGTGGTGTGTAGCAGGAGGTGAACAAGAGGGTGGTGTAGCAGGGAGGAAACAAGAATTGGTGTAGCAGGGGAGGTAAACAAGGAGGGTGGTGTAGCAGGGGAGAGTAAACAAGAGGGTGTGGTGTGGGGGAGTAAACAGGTGGTGTGAACAAGAGGGTGGTGTGGGGAGAGTAAACAAGAGGGTGGTGTGGGGAGAGTGTAAACAAGGGGGGTGGTGTGGGAGGTAAACAAGAGGGTGGTGTGGGGGAGGTAAACAAGAGGGGGTGGGTGTAGGGGAGATGTAAACAAGGGGGTGGTGTGGGGAGGAGTAAACAGAGGGGTGGTGTGGGGGAGTGGAAAGAGGGGGTGGTGTAGCAGGGGGAGGAGTAAACAAGAGGGGTGGTGTAGCAGGG
>NW_024718470.1:0-20236 GCF_018991925.1 Homarus americanus
ACAACGACCATGATCATAACCACGACCATAATTATAATAGCCACGACTATGATTGTAACAACCACGACCATGATTATAACAACCACGACCATGATTATAAAACCACGACTATGATTATAACAACCACGACTATGATTATAATAACCACGAATATGATTATAACACCCACGACCATGATTATAAAAACTACGACCATGATCATAACCACGACCATGATCATAACAACCACGACTATGATTATAAAACCACGACAATGATTATAACAACCACGACTACGATTATAACAACCACGACCATGTTTATAACAACCACGTCCAAGATTATAACAACCACAACTATTAATATAACAACCACGACCATAATCATAACAACCACGAATATGATTATAACACCCACGACCATAATTATAACAACTACGCCTCTGATTATAACCACGACCATGATTATAAGAACCACGGATATGATTCTAACAACCACGACTATGATTATAACAACCACGACAATGATTATAAAACCACGACTATGTTTATAACAACTAAGACTATGATTATAATAACCACGACCATGATCATAACAACCACGACCATGATTATAACAACCACGACCATGATTATAACAACCACCACGATGATTATAACACCCACGACCATGATTTTAACAACTACGCCTGTGATCATGACCACGACCATGATTATAACAACCACGACTTTTGATTCTAACAACCACGACCATGATTACAACAACCACGACCATGATTATAACAACCACGCCCAAGATTATAACAACCACAACTATCATTATAACAACCACGCCCATGATTATAGCAACCACGACCATGATTGTAACAACCACGACTATGATCATAACCACGACAATGATTATAACAACCACGACTATGATTATAACAACCACGACGATGATTATAACACGCACGACCATGATTATAACAACAACGACAGTGATCATAACCACGACCATGATTATAACAACCACGACCATGATTATAATAACCACGAATATGATTATATAACCTACGACCATGATTATAAAAACTACGACCATGATCATAACCACGACCATGATTATAACAACCACGACTATGATTGTAACAACGCATTTAATTCATGATTATAACAAACTAGAAGCGATTCAAGGATGAAAACCACGATAATGACAAAAACAACTATCACGTAATTATAACAACCACGACCATGATTATAACAACCACGACCAAGATTATAATAACCACAACTATTATTATAACAACCACGACCATGATCATAACAACCACGAATATGATTATAACACCCACGACCATGATTATAACAACTACGCCTATGATTATAACAACCACGACCATGATCATAACAACCATGAATATGATTATAACACCCACGACCATGATTATAACAACTACGCCTATGTTTATAACCACGACCATGATTATAACAACCACGAGTATGATTATGACAACCACGACCATGAGGATTATAGGAATAAACTGACCATGATTATAAAACCAGGACTATGTTTATAACAACCACGACTATGATTATAATAACCACGACCTTGATCATAACAACCACGACTATGATTATAAGAACCACGACTATGATTATAATAACCACGAATATGATTATAACAACCACGACCATGATTATAACAACTACGCCTATGATTATAACCACGACCAAGATTATAACAACCTTGACTATGATTATAACAACCACGACCATGATTATAACAACCACGACCATGATTATAAAACCACGACTATGTTTTTAACAACCACGACTATGATTATAATATCCATTTAATCATAATCATAACAACCACGACCATGATTATAACAACCACGACCATGGATTATAACAACCATTTAATCATGACGAAACCGCGACAATGGTTATGGCCAACCATGACTACGATGAAACAACCACGGACTATGATTATAAATCAACCATCAGTCAAGATTATATAAACAACCACGCACTACATTATAAATAAACTAATGCCCAAGATTATAACAACCACGACTATGACTATAACAACCACGACCATGATTATAACAACCACGACCATGATTATAATACCACGACTATGTTTATAACAACCACGACTATGATTATAATAACAACGACCTTGATCATAACAACCACGACCATGATTATAACAACCACGACCATGATTATAATAACCACGCCCATGATTATAACACCCACGACCATGATTATAACAACTACGCCTATGATTATAACCACGACCATGATTATAACAACCACGACTATGATTATAACAACCACGACCATGATTATAACAACCACGACCATGAGTATAAAACCACGACTATGTTTATAACAACCACGACAATGATTATAATATCCACGACCATGATCATAACAACCACGACCATGATTATAGCAACCACAACCATGATTATAACAGCCACGACGATGATTATAACACCCACAACCATGATTATAACAACTACACATATGATTATAACCACGACCATGATTATAACAACCATGAGTATGATTATAACAACCACGACCATGATTATAACAACCACGACGATGATTATAACACCCACGACCATGATTATAAAAACCACGGCCATGATTATAACAACCACGACTATGATCATAACCACGACAATGCTTATAACAACCACGACTATGATTATAACAATCACGACGATGATTATAACACGCACGACCATGATTATAACAACAACGACCATGACTCGTAAACTTCACGACCCGATTAGCAATAACCATCGACTATGACGTAAATTAAACTACTAATTCATGATTAAAACAAACTAATGGACCATGCGATAACCACGACGATTATAACAACCACGACTATGACGGCACAACCACCAACAGTGATTATAACACCCACGCACCACATTATAAACCAATACAATGATTATAACAACTAATGACTACGATTATAACAAATCAATGACCATGATTATAACAACTACGCCTATGACAACCACGACCATGATTATAACAACCACGACAATGATTATAAAACCACGACTATGTTTATAACAACCACGACTATGATTATAATAACCACGCCCATGATTATAACAACTACGCCTATGATTATAACCACGACCATGATTATAACAACCACGACTATGATCATAACAACCACGACCATGATTATAACAACCACGACGATGATTATAACACCCACGACCATAATTCTAAAAATTACGACCATGATCATAAACACGACCATGATTATAACGATTATGATTAGAACAACCATTTAATTGGCGATTATAAATAAATTACCACGATGATTACAACTTTGTGACCATGATTATAAAAATTACGAACATGATCATAACCACGACCATGATTATAACAACCACGACTATGATTGTAACAACCACGACCATGATTATAAAACCACGACAATGATTATAACAACCACGACTACGATTATAACAACCACGACCATGATTATAACAACCACGACCAAGATTAAAACAACCACAACTATCATTATAACAACCACGACCATGATCATAACAACCACGACCATGATTATAACAACCACGACCATATTTATAGCAACCACGACGATGATTATAACACCCATGACCATGATTATAACAACTACGCCTATGATCATAACCACGACAATGATTATAACAATTACGACTATGATTTTAACAATCACGACGATGATTATAACACGCACGACCCTGATTATAACAACAACGACCATGATCATAACCATGACCATGATTATAACAACCACGACTATGATTGTAACAACCACGACCATGATTATAACAACCACGACCCTAATTATAAAACCACGACAATGATTATAACAACAACGACTACGATTATAACAACCACGACCATGATTATAACAACCACGACCAAGATTATAACAACCACAACTATCATTATAACAACCACGACCATGATCATGACAACTACGACCATGATTATAACAACCACGACCATAATTGTAATAACCACGACCATGATTATTACAACCACGCCCATGATTATAACAACCACGGCCATGATTATAACAACCACGACTATGACCATAACCACGACAATGATTATAACAATCACGACTATGATTATAACAATCACGACGATGATTATAACACGCACGACCATAATTATAACAACAACGACCATGATCATAACCACGACCATGATTATAATAGCCACGACTATGATTGTAACAACCACGACCATGATTATAACAACCACGACCATGATTATAAAACCACGACTATGATTATAACAACCACGACTATGATTATAATAACCACGAATATGATTATAACACCCACGACCATGATTATAAAAACTACGACCATGATCATAACCACGACCATGATCATAACAACCACGACTATGATTATAAAACCACGACAATGATTATAACAACCACGACCAAGATAATAACAACCACAACTATTATTATAACAACCACGACCATGATCATAACAACCACGAATATGATTATAACACCCACGACCTTGATTATAACAACTACGCCTATGATTATAACCACGACCATGATTATAAGAACCATGGCTATGATTCTAACAACCACGACCATGATTATAACAACCACGACAATGATTATAAAACCACGACTATGTTTATAACAACTACGACAATGATTATAATAACCACGACCATGATCATAACAACCACGACCATGATTATAACAACCACGACCATGATAATAACAACCACCACGATGATTATAACACCCACGACCATGATTTTAACACCTCCGCCTATGATCATGACCTGACCATGATTATAACAACCACGACTTTTGATTCTAACAACCACGACCATGATTACAACAACCACGACCATGATTATAACAACCACAACTATCATTATAACAACCACGCCCATGATTATAGCAACCACGACCATGATTATAACAACCCGACTATGATTATAACCACGACAATGATTATAACAACCACGACTATGATTATAACGACCACGACGATGATTATAACACGCACGACCATGATTATAACAACAACGACAATGATCATAACCACGACCATGATTATAACAACCACGACTATGATTATAATAACCACGAATATGATTATATAACCTACGACCATGATTATAAAAACTACGACCATGATCATAACCACGACCATGATTATAACAACCACGACTATGATTGTAACAACGACGACCATGATTATAACAACCACGACCATGATTATAAAACCACGACAATGATTAAAACAACCACGACTACGATTATAACAACCACGACCATGATTATAACAACCACGACCAAGATTATAATAACCACAACTATTATTATAACAACCACGACCATGATCATAATAACCACGAATATGATTATAACACCCACGACCATGATTATAACAACTACGCCTATGATTATAACAACCACGACCATGATCATAACAACCACGAATATGATTATAACACCCACGACCATGATTATAACAACTACGCCTATGTTTATAACCACGACCATGATTATAACAACCACGACTATGATTATAACAACCACGACCATGATTATAACAACCACGACCATGATTATAAAACCAGGACTATGTTTATAACAACCACGACTATGATTATAATAACCACGACCTTGATCATAACAACCACGACTATGATTATAAGAACCACGACTATGATTATAATAACCACGAATATGATTATAACAACCACGACCATGATTATAACAACTACGCCTATGATTATAACCACGACCATGATTATAACAACCTTGACTATGATTATGTAACCACGGCCATGATTACCAACAACCACGTATGATTGCTCGCATGAAACACGGCCTATGTTTTAACCACGACTATGATTGTAATATCACGACCATGATCATAACAACCCACGACCATGATTATAACAACACGACCATGATTATAACAACCACGACGATGATTGTAACACCCGACCATGATTATAACAACTGCATACCTGCCAGTTATAACCACGACCGCCAGTTATAAAAACTACGACCATGATCATAACCACGACCATGATTATAACAACCACGACTATGATTGTAACAACCTCGACCATGATTATAAAACCACAACATTGATTATAACAACCACGACTACGATTATAACAACCACGACCATGATTATAACAACCACGACCAAGATTAAAACAACCACAACTATCATTATAACAACCACGACCATGATCATAACAACCACGACCATGATTATAACAACCACGATCATATTTATAACAACCACGATGATGATTATAACACCCACGACCATGATTATAACAACTACGCCTATGATCATAACCACGACAATGATTATAACAATTACGACTATGATTATAACAACCACGACGATGATTATAACACGCACGACCATGATTATAACAACAACGACCATGATCATAACCACGACCATGATTATAACAACCACGGCTATGATTGTAACAACCATGACCATGATTATAACAACCACGACCATGATTATAAAACCACAACTATGATTATAGCAACCACGACTATGATTATATTAACCACGAATATGATTATAACACCCACGACCGTGATTATAAAAACTACGACCATGATCATAACCATTACCATGATTATAACAACCACGACTGTGATTGTAACAGACACGATCATGATTATAACAACGACGACCATGATTATAAAACCGCGACAATGATTATAACAACTACGACTACGATTATAACAACCACGACCATGATTATAACAACCACGAACAAGATTACAACAACCACGACCATGATTATAACAACCACGCCCAAGATTATAACAACCACGACTATGACTATAACAACCACGACCATCATTATAACAACCACGACCATGATTATAAAACCACGACTATGTTTATAACAACCACGACTATGATTATAATAACAACGACCTTGATCATAGCAACCACGACCATGATTATAACAACCATGACCATGATTATAACAACCACGACGATGATTATAACACCCACGACCATGGTATAACTTCTCTATGATTATAACACCCACGACCACTTGATTATAAAGCTTCGACCGCGGTAGTCATAACCGTGCATGATTATAACAACCGCGACTTCCAGCGATTGTAACCGAACACGATCGCCAGTTGCCAACAACGACGACCATGATTATAAAGCCGCACGACAATGATTACCAACACCGCTATTTCACGATTATAACAAACCACGACCGCTGATTGCCGTAACAACCCACGAACAAGTTACAGCAACCACGACCATGATTATAACAACCACGCCCAAGATTATAACAACCACGGCTATGACTTCACCAACAACCTGACCGCAAATTCACTAACAACCGACCATGATTATAAAAGCCACGACTATGTTTATAACAACCACGACTATGATTATAATAACAACGACCTTGATCATAACAACCACGACCATGATTATAACAACCACGACCATGATTATAATAACCACGAATATGATTATAACACCCACGACCATGATTATAACAACTACGCCTATGATTAAAACCACGACCATGATTATAACAACCACGACTATGATTATAACAACCACGACCATGATTATAACAACCATGACCATGATTATAAAACCACGACTATGTTTATAATAACCACGACAATGATTATAATATCCACGACCATGATCATAACAACCACGACCATGATTATAGCAACCACAACCATGATTATAACAGCCACGACGATGATTATAACACCCACGACCATGATTATAACAACTACACCCATGATTATAACCACGACCATGATTATAACAACCACGACCATGATTATAACAACCACGACCATGGCATTCTGCTGCCGAGCCATGATTGTAACACCCACGATAACCCCAGTTATAACAATCACGACGATGATTATAACACGCACGACCATGATTATAACAACAACGACCATGATCATAACCACGACCATGATTACAATAACCACGACTATGATTGTAACAACCACGACCATGATTAAAACAACCACGACCATGCTTATTAACCACGACTATGATTATAACAACCACGACTATGATTATAATAACCACGAATATGATTATAACACCCACGACCATGATTATAAAACCACGACAATGATTGCCGCCGCCTGCGATTGTAACAACCGACCGCAGTTATAACAACCGACAGCCGGTTATAACAACCACCACGATGATTATAACGCCCGGCCATGATTTTTGCTGGCACAAAACATGATCGCGGCCCACGACCATGATTATAACAACCGACTTTTGGTTCTTAACACATTCCCTTTTGATTACAACAACCACGACCATGATTTTAACAACCACGCCCAAGATTATAACAACCACAACTATCATTATAACAACCACGCCCATGATTATAACAACCACGACCATGATTATAACAACCACGACTATGATCATAACCAAGACAATGATTATAACAACCACGACTATGATTATAAAAACAACGACGATGTTTATAACACGCACGACCATGATTATAACAACCACGACTATGATTATAATAACCACGCCCATGATTATAACAACTACGCCTATGATTATAACCACGACCATGATTATAACACCCACGACCATGATTATAACAACTACGCCTATGATTATAACCACGACCATGATTATAACAACCACGAATATGATTATAACACCCACGACCATGATTATATATCGCCTCTGATTATAAACCCACGATCGCGTTATGCCCGAACCCGCGAGATGTTAACCGATTCTTAACACGACCATGGTGCGCAACCTGCGACAATGATTATAAAACCACGACTATGTTTATAACAACCACGACTATGATTATAACACCCACGACCATGATTATAACAACTACGCCTCTGATTATAACCACGATCATGATTATAAGAACCACGGATATGATTCTAACAACCACGACAATTATTATAACAACCACGACCATGATCATAACAACCACGAATATGATTATAACACCCACGAGCATGATTATAACAACTACGCCTCTAATTATAACCACGATCATGATTATAAGAACCACGGATATGATTCTAACAACCACGACCATGATTATAACAACCACGACAATGATTATAAAACCACGACTATGTTTATAACAACCACGACTATGATTATAATAACCACACCCATGATCATAACAACCACGACCATGATTATAACAACCACGACCATGATTATAACAACCACGACGATGATTATAACACCCACGACCATGATTATAACAACTACGCCTATGATTATAACCACAACCATGATTATATCAACCACGAATATGATTATAACACCCACGACCATGATTATAACAACTACGCCTCTACTTATAACCACGATCATGATTATAAGAACCACGAATATGATTCTAACAACCACGACAATTATTATAACAACCACGACCATGATCATAACAACCAAGAATATGATTATAACACCCACGACCATGATTATAACAACTACGCCTCTGATTATAACCACGATCATGATTATAAGAACCTCGGATATGATTCTAACAACCACGACCATGATTATAACAACCACGACAATGATTATAAAACCACGACTATGTTTATAACAACCCACGACTATGATTATAATAACCACGCCCATGATTATAACAACTACGCCTATGATTATAACCACGACCATGATTATAACAACCACAAATATGATTATAACACCCACGACCATGATTATAACAACTACGCCTCTGATTATAACCACGATCATGATTATAAGAACCACGGATATGATTCTAACAACCACGACCATGATTATTACAACCACGACAATGATTATAAAACCACGACTATGTTTATAACAACCACGACTATGATTATAACACCCACGACCATGATTATAACAACTACGCCTCTGATTATAACCACGATCATGATTATAAGAACCAATGATATGATTCCTAACAAACCACGCATAATTATTATAACAACCACGACCAAGATCATAACAACCAATGAATAGCGCGATTATAACACCTTAATGACCATGATTATAACAACTATTTACTTCGATTATAACCCACGATCATGATTATAACAACCACGAGTATGATGATAACAACGTCGACCATGATTATAACAACCACGAATATGATTATAACAACCACGACTATGATTATAACAACCACGAATATGATTATAACAACTACTGAGACCATAAATATAAATCAATATTCCATGATTATAACAACCACGACTATGATTATAGCAACCACGACAAAGATTATAACAACCACGACTATGATTATAACAACCACGACGATGATTATAACAACCACGACTATGATTATAACAACCACGACGATGATTATAACAATCTACTAGTACGATTATAAAAACTACCTAATCATGACTGCAACCACGACCATGATTATAACAACCACGACTATGATTATAACAACCACGACTATGATTATAAAACCACGACAATGATTATAACAACCACAACTAGGATTATAACAACCACGACCATGATTATAACAACCACGACCAGGATTATAACAACCACAACTATCATTATAACAACCACGAACCATGAGCATAACAACCACGACCATGATTATAACAACCACGACCATATTTATAACAACCACGACGATGATTATAACACCCACGACCATGATTATAACAACTACGCCTATGATCATAACCACGACAATGATTATAACAATTACGACTATGATTATAAAAACCACGACGATGATTATAACACGCACGACCATGATTATAACAACAACGACCATGATCATAACCACGACCATGATTATAACAACCACGACTATGATTGTAACAACCACGACCATGATTATAACAACCACGACCCTAATTATAAAACCACGACAATGATTATAACAACCACGACTACGATTATAACAACCACGACCATGATTATAACAACCACGACCAAGATTATAACAACAACAACTATCATTATAACAACCACGACCATGATCATGACAACCACGACCATGATTATAACAACCACGACCATAATTATAATAACCACGACCATGATTATAACAACCACGCCCATGATTATAACAACCACGGCCATGATTACAACAACTACGACTATGATCATAACCACGACAATGATTATAACAACCACGACTATGATTATAACAATCACGACGATGATTATAACACGCACGACCATGATTATAACAACAACGACCATGATCATAACCACGACCATGATTATAATAACCACGACTATGATTGTAACAACCACGACCATGATTATAACAACCACGTTCATGATTATAAAACCACGACTATGATTATAACAACCACGTCTATGATTGTAACAACCACGACCATGATTATAACAACCACGAACCTAATTATAAAACTACGCCTATGATCATAACCACGACAATGATTATAACAATTACGACTATGATTATAACAACCACGACGATGATTATAACACGCACGACCATGATTATAACAACAACGACCATGATCATAACCACGACCATGATTATAACAACCACGACTATTATTGTAACAACCACGACCATGATTATAACAACCACGACCCTAATTATAAAACCACGACAATGATTATATCAACCACGACTACGATTATAACAACCACGACCATGATTATAACAACCACGACCAAGATTATAACAACCACAACTATCATTATAACAACCACGACCATGATCATAACAACCACGACCATTATTATAACAATCACGACCATAATTATAATAACCACGACCATGATTATAACAACCACGCCCATGATTATAACAACCACCGCCATGATTACAACAACCACGACTATGATCATAACCACGACAATGATTATAACAACCACGACTAAGATTATAACAATCACGACGATGATTATAACATGCACGACCATGATTATAACAACAACGACCATGATCATAACCACGACCATGATTATAATAACCACGACTATGATTGTAACAACGACGACCATGATTATAACAACCACGTTCATGATTATAAAACCACGACTATGATTATAACAACCACGTCTATGATTATAATAACCACGAATATGATTATAACACCCACGACCATGATTATAAAAACTACGACCATGATCATAACCACGACCATGATCATAACAACCACGACTATGATTATAAAACCACGAATATGATTATAACACCCACGACCATGATTATAAAACTACGACCATGATCATAACCACGACCATGATCATAACAACCACGACTATGATTATAAAACCACGACAATGATTATAACAACCACGACTACGATTATAACAACCACGACCATGTTTATAACAACCACGTCCAAGATTACAACAACCACAACTATTATTATAACAACCACGACCATGATCATAACAACCACGAATATGATTATAATACCCACGACCATAATTATAATAACTACGCCTCTGATTATAACCACGACCATGATTATAAGAACCACGGATATGATTCTAACAACCACGACTATGATTATAACAACCACGACAATGATTATAAAACCACGACTATGTTTATAACAACTACGACTATGATTATAATAACCACGACCATGATCATAACAACCACGACCATGATTATAACAACCACGACCATGATTATAACAACCACCACGATGATTATAACACCCACGACCATGATTTTAACAACTACGCCTATGATCATGACCACGACCATGATTATAACAACCACGACTTTTGATTCTAACAACCACGACAATGATTACAACAACCACGACCATGATTATAACAACCACGCCCAAGATTATAACAACCACGCCCAAGATTATAACAACCACAACTATCATAATAACAACCACGACCATGATTATAACAACCACGACTATGATCATAACCAGGACAATGATTATAACAACCACGACTATGATTATCACAACCACAACTATCAAAATAAAAAACACGACCATGATTATAACAACCACGACGATAATTATAACAACCACGATCATGATTATAACACCCACGACCATGATTATAACAACCACAACTATCATTATAACAACCACGACCATGATCATAACAACCACGACCATGATTATAACAACCACGACCATAATTATAGCAACCACGACCATGATTATAACAACCACGACCATGATTATAACAACCACGACCATGATTATAACAACCACGACTATGATCATAACCACGACAATGATTATGACAACCACGACTATGATTATAACAACCACGACGATGATTATAACACGCACGACCATGATTATAACAACAACGACCATGATCATAACCACGATTATGATTATAACAGCCACGACTCTGATTGTAACAACCACGACCATGATTATAACAACCACGATAAAGGATTATAAAACCACGACTATGATTATAACAACCACGACTATGATTATAATAACCAAGAATATGATTATATAACCTACGACCATGATTATAAAAACTACGACCATGATCATAACCACGACCATGATTATAACAACCACGACCATGATTATAAAACCACGACAATGATTAAAACAACCACGGACTACGATTATAACAACCACGACCATGATTATAACAACCACGACCAAGATTATAACAACCACAACTATTATTATAACAACCACGACCATGATCATAACAACCAGGAATATGATTATAACACCCACGACCATGATTATAACAACTAAGCCTATGATTATAACCACGACCATGATTATAACAACCACGACTATGATTATGAAAACCACGACCATGATTATAACAACCACGACCATGATTATAAAACCACGACTATGTTTATAACAACCACGACTATGATTATAATAACCACGGCCTTGATCATAACAACCACGACTATGATATTAAGAACCACGACTATGATTATAATAACCACGAATATGATTATAACAACCACGATCATGATTATAACAACTACGCCTATGATTATAACCAAGACCATGATTATAACAACCACGACTATGATTATAACAACCACGACCATGATTATAACAACCACGACTATGATTATGACAACCACGACCATGATTATAACAACCACGACCATGATTATAAAACCACGACTATGTTTATAACAACCACGACTATGATTATAATAACCACGACCTTGATCATAACAACCACGACTATGATTATAAGAACCACGACTATGATTATAATAACCATGAATATGATTATAACAACCACTTAATTCATGATTATAAATAACTACGCCTATGATTATATAACCACGACCATGATTATAATTTCAAACTACTGACTATGATTATAAATAACCACAACCATGATTATAACAACCACGACCATGATTATAAAACCACGATTATGTTTATAATAAACATTCGCGATTATAATAACCACGACCAAGATCATAACAACCACGACCATGATTATAACAACCACGACCATGATTATAACAACCACGACGATGATTATAACACCCACGACCATCATTATAACAACTACGCCTATGATTATAACCACGACCATGATTATAACAACCACAACTATGATTATAACAACCATGACCATGATTATAACAACCACGACGATGATTATAACACCCACGACCATGATTATAAAAACTACGACCATAATCATAACCACGACCATGATTATAACAACCACGACTATGATTGTAACAACCACGACTATGATTATAAAACCACGACAATGATTATAATAACCACGACTACGATTATAACAACCACGACCATGATTATAACAACCACGACCAAGAATAAAACAACCACAACTATCATTATAACAACCACGACCATGATCATAACAACCACGACCATGATTATAACAACATCGACCATGATCATAACCACGACCATGCTTATAACAACCACGACTATGATTGTAACAACCACGACCATGATTATAACAACCACGACCCTAATTATAAAACCACGACAATGATTATAACAACCACGACTACGATTATAACAACCACGACCATGATTATAACAACCACGACCAAGATTATAACAACAAATAAACTACTATTATAAATAAACTACGACCATGATCATGACAACCACGACCATGATTATAACAACCACGACCATAATTATAATAACCACGACCATGATTATAACAACCACGCCCATGATTATAACAACCACCGCCATGATTACAACAACCACGACTATGATCATAACCACGACAATGATTATAACAACCACGACTAAGATTATAACAATCACGACGATGATTATAACACGCACGACCATGATTATAACAACAACGACCATGATCATAACCACGACCATGATTATAATAACCACGACTATGATTGTAACAACCAATAACCACCAATTAATTATAACAATTCCACGACCATGATTATAAAAATCCACGACTCATGATCATAACCACGACAATGATCATAACAAACACGACTCAGATTATAAAGTTCACTTAAGGTTTGATTATAACAAATCCACGACTATATGATTATAAATAACCACGACCATGATTATAAATAAACTAATGTCCGTTAAGATTATAAACAACTATTAACTACATATAACAAATCCAATGCACTACGATCATAATAAATTCACGGTAGAATATGATTATAACACCCACGACCATGAGACGACAATTACGTTCTCTGATTATAACCACGATCATGATTATAAGAACCACGGATATGATTCTAACAACCACGACCATGATTATAACAACCACGACAATGATTATAAAACCACGACTATGTTTATAACAACTACGACTATGATCATAATAACCACGACCATGATCATAACAAACACGACTATGATTATAACAACCACCACGATGATTATAACACACACGACCATGATTTTAACAACTACGCCTATGATCATGACCACGACCATGATTATAACAACCACGACTTTTGATTCTAACAACCATGACCATGATTACAATAACCACGACCATGATTATAACAACCACGCCCAAGAATATAACAACCACAACTATCATTATAACAACCACGCCCATGATTATAACAACCACGACCATGATTATAACAACCACGACTATGATCATAACCAGGACAATGATTATAACAACCACGACTATGATTATAACAACCACGACCAAGATTATAACAACCACAACTATCAAAATAACAAACACCACCATGATTATAACAACCACGAACATAATTATAACAACCACGATCATGATTATAACACCCACGACCATGATTATAACAACCACAACTATCATTATAACAACCACGACCATGATCATAACAACCACGACCATGATTATAACAACCACGATCATAATTATAGCAACCACGACCATGATTATAACAACCACGACCATGATTATAACAACCACGACTATGATCATAACCACGACAATGATTATGACAACCACGACTATGATTATAACAACCACGATGATGATTATAACACGCACGACCATGATTATAACAACAACGACCATGATCATAACCACGATTATGATTATTATAAATGTTCAATGACTATGATTGTAACAACCACGACCATGATTATAACAACCACGACCAAGGATTATAAAACCACGACTATGATTATAACAACCACGACTATGATAATAATAACCACAAATATGATTATATAACCTACGACCATGATTATAAAAACTACGACCATGATCATAACCACGACCATGATTATAACAACAACGACTATGATTGTAACAACGACGACCATGATTTTAACAACCACGACCATGATTATAAAACCACGACAATGATTAAAACAACCACGACTACGATTATAACAACCACGACCATGATTATAACAACCACGACCAAGATTATAACAACCACAACTATTATTATAACAACCACGACCATGATCATAACAACTAGGAATATGATTATAACACCCACAACCATGATTATAACAACTACGCCTATGATTATAACCATGACCATGATTATAACAACCACGACTATGATTATGACAACCACGACCATGATTATAACAACCACGACCATGATTATAAAACCACGACTATGTTTATAACAACCACGACTATGATTATGATAACCACGACCTTGATCATAACAACCACGACTATGATTATAAGAACCACGACTATGATTATAATAATCACGAATATGATTATAACAACCACGACCATGATTATAACATCTACGCCTATGATTATAACCACGAACATGATTATAACAACCACGACTATGATTATAACAACCACGACCATGATTATAACAACCACGACCATGATTATAAAACCACGACTATGTTTATAACAACCACGACTATGATTATAATAACCACGACCATGATCATAACAACCACGACCATGATTATAACAACCACGACCATGATGATAACAACCACGACGATGATTATAACACCCACGACCATGATTATAACAACTATGCCTATGATTATAAACACGACCATGATTATAACAACCACGACTATGATTATAACAACCACGACCATGATTATAACAACCACGACGATGATTATAACACCCACAACCATGATTATACAAACTACGACCATGATCATAACCACGACCATGATTATAACAACCACGACTATGATTGTAACAACCTCGACCATGATTATAAAACCACGACATTGATTATAACAACCACGACTACGATTATAACAACCACGACCATGATTATAACAACCACGACCAAGATTAAAACAACCACAACTATCATTATAACAACCACGACCATGATCATAACAACCACGACCATGATTATAACAACCACGACCATATTTATAACAACCACGACGATGGTTATAACACCCACGACCATGATTATAACAACTACGCCTATGATCATAACCACGACAATGATTATAACAATTACGACTATGATTTTAACAACCACGACGATGATTATAACACGCACGACCATGATTATAACAACAACGACCATGATCATAACCATGACCATGATTATAACAACCACGACTATGATTGTAACAACCACGACCATGATTATAACAACCACGACCCTAATTATAAAACCACGACAATGATTATAACAACCACGACTACGATTATAACAACCACGACCATGATTATATCAACCACGACCAAGATTAAAACAACCACAACTATCATTATAACAACCACGACCATGATCATAACTACGACCATGATTATAACAACCACGACTATAATTGTAACAACCAAGACCATGATTATAACAACCACGACCCTAATTATAAAACCACGACAATGATTATAACAACCACGACTACGATTATAAAAACCACGACCATGATTATAACAACCACGACCAAGATTATAACAACAACAACTATCATTATAACAACCACGACCATGATCATGACAACCACGACCATGATTATAACAACCACGACCATAATTATAATAACCACGACCATGATTATAACAACCACGCCCATGATTATAACAACCACGGCCATGATTACAACAACCACGACTATGATCGTAACCACGACAATGATTATAACAACCACGACTATGATTATAACAATCACGACGATGATTATAACACGCACGACCATGATTATAACAACAACGACCATGATCATAACCACGACCATGATTATAATAACCACGACTATGATTGTAACAACCACGACCATGATTATAACAACCACGACCATGATTATAAAACAACGACTATGATTATAACAACCACGACTATGATTATAATAACCACGAATATGATTATAACACCCAAGACCATGATTATAAAAACTACGACCATGATCATAACCACGACCATGATCATAACAACCACGACTATGATTATAAAACCACGACAATGATTATAACAACCACGACTACGATTATAACAACCACGACCATGATTATAACAACCACGTCCAAGATTATAACAACCACAACTATTATTATAACAACCACGACCATGATCATAACAACCACGAATATGATTATAACACCCACGACCATGATTATAACAACTACGCCTCTGATTATAACCACGATCATGATTATAAGAACCACGGATATGATTCTAACAACCACGACCATGATTATAACAACCACGACAATGATTACAAAACCACGACTATGTTTATAACAACTACGACTATGATCATAATATCCACGACCATGATCATAACAAACACGCCTATGATTATAACAACCACCACGATGATTATAACAGCCACGACCATGATTTTAACAAATACGCCTATGATCATGACCACGACCATGATTATAACAACCACGACTTTTGATTCTAACAACCACGACCATGATTACAACAACCACGTCCATGATTATAACAACCACGACTATGAGCATAACCAGGACAATGATTATGACAACCACGACTATGATTATAACAACCACGACCATGATTATAACAACAACGACCATGATCATAACCACGATTATGATTGTAACAACCACGACCATGATTATAACAACCACGACCAAGGATTATAAAACCACGACTATGATTATAACAACCACGACTATGATAATAATAACCACGAATATGATTATATAACCTACGACCATGATTATAAAAACTACGTCCATGATCATAACCACGACCATGATTATAACAACCACGACTATGATTGTAACAACGACGACCATGATTATAACAACCACGACCATGATTATAAAACCACGACAATGATTAAAACAACCACGACTACGATTATAACAACCACGACCATGATTATAACAACCACGACCAAGATTATAACAACCACAACTATTAGTATAACAAACACGACCATGATTATAACAACTACGCCTATGATTATAACCACGACCATGAGTATAACAACCACGACTATGATTATGACAACCACGACCATGATTATAACAACCACGACTATGATTATAATAACCACGACCTTGATCATAACAACCACGACTATGATTATAAGAACCACTACTATGATTATAATAACCAGGAATATGATTATAACAACCACGACCATGATTATAACAACTACGCCTATGATTATAACCACGAACATGATTATAACAACCACGACTATGATTATAACAACCACGACCATGATTATAACAACCAAGCCCATGATTTATAACTACCAAGACTATGATTATATTAACCACGACCATGACTATAACAACCACGACTATGATTATAACAACCAC
>NW_024718471.1:0-31734 GCF_018991925.1 Homarus americanus
CCTAATATATATATATATATACACACACACACACAGTTGGGTCTCACATTAAGTTAATGAACCCGGAGGTACAGCGGAAAAGTGAGGAAACGTAAAGTGAACAACATAACATATGGGATTAATTGAAATGGAGTCAGGCAGTCCCCAACTCCACTTTTTGACACAACTATGTTGTAGTAAAAATATTATCTTAACTTTATGATGGCATGCACACACAATTAATAATTAGAAATATCAATAATATTAGGTTTTTAACACTTACATTAGTAGAAAAGATGGCTGCACCGCAGGGAATGGGGTTGGTTCGAGGCAGAGGGCAGATTATTGGCCCTCACCTGTATCAATTGTATCACTATCACCACAGAGGCTTGCAGGCCTCTTTGTCAAACCCCAAAGTTCATATAAGTCCATATCCTCACAATAATTATCACTATCACTGACTTGGGCCGGCTATAGTGGGTGGCGGGTAGAAGAACTGGTAATGTTTTGATGACTGGGCGACTTTTGCACCATTTTCGCGCCTCTTACACAACATGGCCGGATGGGGTTTGGATCCAAAAATGGCGGCTTGCCAGCCGCTCTCCGCATAATGGGGTTCACGACCATGGGAATGTGAGCATGTTAGAGTTCGACAGGGCACCGCGTTAACGGTGAACAGCGTAATGTGAGGTTGACTGTATTTTATATATATATATATATATATATATATATATATATATATATATATATATATATATATATATATATATATATATATATATATATATATATATATATATATATATATATAAAATATATATATATATATATATATATACATACATACACACACACACACACAGTATTACCCGCTACAGCGGTTTCATATAGCGTTTATCATACTCTGGATGCCTCCCCAGAGCTGAACTTTCTACTTAGCGAATTTTTCCATCATACTCTGGCAGAAGCGGCCGAACCGATCTTTCAAAGGTCGCCAATCATCAAAAACATTACCGAGTTCTTCACCACAGCCGACCCAAGTCAGTGATAGTGATAATTATAGTGAGGATATGGACTTATACTGGCCTTTGAGGGTTTGACAAGAGGCCCCAAGCCTCGTGGTGGATAGTATACAATTGATACAAGTGATACAGGTGAGGGCCAATAATCTGCTCTGACCAGCCCCCATCCCGTGTGCCCAGCCATCTTTTCTACTAATTCAAGTGTTAAAAACAATATATGATATTTCTCTTAATTATTAATTGCCATCATAAAGTTAAGATAAAATTCACAACATAGTTTGGCGTCAAAGGTCACATCTATTATTGTCCCCTTCTCTGCCGTGTTTTCATAGCGCGGTACCCTGTGAGTTAGTGAGCGTTAAGCGGAGTACTACTGTATATTAACACCAAACTACGACGGGGTTGGGACTAAATCTGGTAGTAAGTCCGATATGAGAATCCGATATAGATAAAAATAAAAATAAAAATTTTTTTCAAAAAAAAAAAAAAAAAAAATTAAAAATTTTTCAAAAATTTTTTAAAAATCTATGAAATACAGTACCTAAACGTAAAAAAATAATGAGGAATGGATACAGTACAGTAAAAGTAATAAATAATGAGGAATGGATACAGGTGTGAGCACTTACCTTAAATGTAGTCAACTGAATACACAGCCCCATAATTTTCTATTTACAGGATACATGGAGACTATATTAATTGGAAAGCAGAAGGAGACAGAATGGGTGGGTCATCAATGTCCCTTCCTTCAGACAGGTTTATGTACTGGTAACTTGCTGGTTGAAGGTATTGGATCATCTTGAGGAGTGAAGAGGCAGCACTGGTGGGGCGTGAGAGCCAGTACTGGGGACTTCTTGAAATAGGTGTCAATTTAGACGCACAGTTTTCCTTTTCTTTTCATTATAAATTTCTCTGTAACAAGCAAGTGAATCTTGGATCATTCTGTCAACTTTGGCCTCATTTCCATTCATGCAATGTTTTGTAACCTGATCCCATGCTGCACTAATGTTCTTTATACATGACAAAATGTTGTACTCCTTCCAAAACTGTCTGAGCGTTTTCTCACCTTCAGTAGCAGCAACAGCCTGAGCGAAGGTCGTGCGTAAATAATATGCTTTAAAGGCAGAAATAGCACCTTGATCCATGGGTTGGATGATAGAGGTAGTGTTAGGTGGCATGTACACTACCTTAACATCAGGGTGCATGTCGTCCAGGTGTGGTGGGTGTCCCGGAGCATTATCCAAAATCAGCAAAATCTTGAATGGAATCCTTTGTTGCAGACAATACTCCTTGGCTCGTGGAATGAAACAAGTCATGAACCAATCCTCAAATAGTACTAGGGTCATCCAGGCTTTCTTGTTACTGCGATAAAACACTGGCAGTGTGTGCTTGCTGACATGTTTAAAAGCCCTGGGGTTCTCTGAATGATAGATCATGAAGGGCTTTAGCTTGAAACCAGCAACATTCCCCCCCAACAGAAGTGTAATTCTGTCTTTGAATGCCTTGAATCCGGGCATTTTTTTTGCCTCTTTGTGGATGTATGTCCGGTCAGGCATGCGTTTCCACAATAATCCAGTCTCATCCACATTGAATATTTGCTCTGGCAAATAATTCCCTTCCACAATCACATTATCTAACTCCTCCTTAAAAGCTTCGGCAGCACCAACATCGGCACTAGCTGCCTCTCCACTCACCTTAACACTGTGTAGACTGTAGCGTTTTTTAAATCTATCAAACCACCCTTGACTTCCTGTAAAGGTTTGATCACATTCATCTCCTGCTTGCTCCTTCAGGCTTTGGAACAGGCTTCTTGCTTTAGCCTGTATGGTTAGAACACTTAAGGGTACACGCTTCTGTATCTGGTCTTCTATCCATATCACCAATAATTTTTCCATATCGTGGATCGGACCTTGTCTTTTCTTTGTTATTATAGTTCCCTTTATAGGTATTGTTCCTTTCACTACTTCACGAATACGTTCCTTGTCCTTCAGAATAGTGGATATAGTCGAGTGTGAGAAACCTAGGTCGCGTGAGATTGTTGCTACTGTTTTTCCATTCTCATACTGTGTTATTATCTTCAGTTTCATCTCAAAAGTAATTGCCTGTCTCCTTTTCCTTGGAGTACCACCAGCACTCTCACTTTTACGCTTTCCAGTCATTATAAAGTCAATTAAATACAATAATAACGAAAGTTCACAGCGCGATCAGTATAGGATACGATAGCCAAACACAAACAAAGCGCTCCACTGAGTGAGTGCAGCCACGAGGCGACCAAGACACCCCTCCCTCTCGCCCGGGACGGAAACGTTTCGGTATAGAAAATGCGCGCGTCATTTGAAAAAATTTTTGGTCACGGCGGTCGCAGTCGTATGTCCCGTATGGACGTACGGTCAAAGCAGGTCGTAAGTACCATTGGACGTAAGTCCGTATAGTCGTAAGTCGGGGCTTAGGTGTGTGTGTATATATATATATATATATATATATATATATATATATATATATATATATATATATATATATATATATATATATATATATATATATATATATATATATATATATACACAGTGACCCCTCGTTTAACGAACACCTCGGTTAACGTAATTTCGATTAACGAACTGCCTTCCATAAGGATCTTCAATTCGGTTAACGAAAAAAAATTCGCTTAACGAAGTTCTTACGAACCGACCTCAACATGTTTTCGCTTGCACTGACCGGGCAACCAGCTTTAGTATCAGTCCGCCAATACATTAATCGGTTCTAGGGCTTAAATTCCTTACTATTTTGGTAAATATCAAGAAGTTTATACTATTCAATAATTTTAAAAGTTTAATATTCAATTTTTTAGTAATTTTAACAATTATTGAACAAATTGAAGGTAAAGTGACTAGTTTAATGCGCGGCATCCAGCCTCTTAACACAGCAAACAGGCGTCAGTCTCTCTCTGTTTTCACTGGAGGTAACATCTTGCTTGAGACTCTCTTCAACTAAACGCTTTTTTTCTGTGTTTCCAAGCAAATTATTGGTCATTTTGAAATATATTTTATATATTGACAATATATAATGCAGTGCAGCGTTGATTTAAAGAAAATAATCTTGAATTAAACCAGAGAGCTAAAATTTTATGGGTGAAATGGCACCATGGGGTGACTTCTCTTCCACCCCAATGCCTTCTCTTCTTCCTTCTCCTCCACCCCCATTCTAAATCCCATCATCATCATCATCATCATCCAGGAGCCTTCTACATACACACCTCAAAGTAAGTGAACTTTTCTACCATTTTTGTTGAATTTAGGAAATTTTCGGTGAGCTGGAACCAAT
This sequence comes from Homarus americanus, assembly GCF_018991925.1. Lineage (NCBI taxonomy): Eukaryota > Metazoa > Arthropoda > Malacostraca > Decapoda > Nephropidae > Homarus > Homarus americanus. Next base: position 4,320 of record NW_024718471.1, read on the forward strand.
TACCCAAAAACCCATTGAAACAATGGTTTCGGTTATAAACGTTTAGGTTGAGCGACCTTCTGCGACGGATTGAGTTAAGTTAACCGAGGCCACTATATATACTGTATAGTACAGTATATACACTACAGTACAGTATATACACTACAGTACAGTATATACAGTACAGTGCAGTATATACAGTACAGTATATACAGTACAGTACAATATATACAGTACAGTACAGTATATGCAGTACAGTACAGTATATACAATACAGTACAGTAAATACTGTATAGTACAGTATATACAGTACAGTACAGTATATACAGTACAGTGCAGTATATACAGTATAGTACAGTATATACAATACATTACAGTATATACAGTATGGTACAGTACAGTATATACAGTACAGTACAGTATATGCAATACAGTACAGTCTATACAGTGCAGTATATACAATACAGTACAGTATATACAGTACAGTACAGAACAGAATATACAGTACAGTACAGTATATACAGTACAGTACAGTATATGCAGTACAGTACAGTATATGCAGTACAGTACAGTATATACAGTACAATACAGTACAGTATATGCAGTACAGTACAGTATATGCAGTACAGTACAGTATATATAGTACAGTACAGTATATACAGCACAGTACAGTATATACAGTACAGTACAGTATATACAGTACAGTACAGTATATACAGTACAGTGCAGTATATACAGTACAGTGCAGCATATACAGTACACTATATACACTACAGTACAGTATATACAGTACAGTGCAGTATATACAGTACAGTATATACAATACAGTACAGTATATACAGTACAGTACAGTACAGTACAGTACAGTATATACAGTACAGTACAGTATATGCAGTTCAGTACAGTATATACAATACAGTACAGTATATACAGTACAGTACAGTACAGTATATACAGTACAGTACAGTATATACAGTACAGTACAGTATATACAGAACAGTACAGTACAGTATATACAGTACAGTACAGTATATACAGAACAGTACAGTATATACAGTACAGTACAGTATATACCATACAGTACAGAGTATGCAGTACAGTACAGTATATATAGTACAGTACAGCATATACAGTACAGTACAGTATACACAGTACAGTACAGTACAATATATACAGTACAGTACAGTATATACAGTACAGTGCAGTCTATACAGTACAGTATATACAATACAGTACAGTATATACAGTACAGTACAGTATATACAGTACTGTGCAGTATATGCAGTACAGTACAGTATATACAGTACAGTACAGTATATACAGTACAGTATATACAGTACAGTACAGTACAGTATATGCAGTACAGTACAGTATATGCAGTACAGTGCAGTATATACAATACAGTACAGTATTTACAGTACAGTAGAGTACAGTATATACAGTACAGTACAGTATATGCAGTAAATCCGTCGGGTAATCCCCCAATTAACCGGATTGTTCACATATATTAGATATTGGGGTTTTCGTAACGAAACCCAATTGAATTTCCTTGTTTTATTATAAAAGGATTATGTCTATAATTCCTGAGTGTAGATCAACCGTAAATTCCACTATTTATGAGTGAACGAGCAAGAGGACTGTGTTTATGAATATAAACGTTGATCACGTCCGTTCGATATTAGTTGATCTGAGTGACTGACCTAGGAGAGTCGCTGTTGCGCACTAACATAGATGCTGACATATGGGCTTGTCCCTCTTGGGAAAGCTACCGTTCACGTGTTCAACTCATGTGTTACTCATAGACAGTGAAAAGTTACAGGGTGGTGAATCTGAATATAATATCAGATGTATTGACCCATTTATATAATATGTTCTGTTGATGAGACAGGGGCCGTTACATCGCTCGGTCACCTACCAGCCGAGCCCCGTGAGGCCTAAATAATCTCACAGAGTACAGTACATCCTAGACAACCCTAACCATGTTATAAACAGATGTGTAGACACTAAGCTGGGGAATCTACTACTGCAGGGGTATCAGCTACTACAGGGGACCTAAACTTTAGTGTCTTACGGGTTAATATGTTATGAACAACGTTCAATTTGGATGACACTGCCTTATAATAACAAAACAGAAACAAAATTGCCAAAATGAACATATATGAGGGAATTGTAAGGCTTGGTATGGCAAATTCCCGTGATAGATAAAATGGCAAATTACTACTCAAATCAGCAAAATGTGTCTCTTTCAAGAATGCTAGAACTTTTGATTTCTCTGATGGAATTTGAATATCCTTTATAGTGAAATTCATGACAGGAAGTTGAATTAAAGCAGACTTGAATTTTATATTTAAAGCAAAGTGTTGATGAGTAGGCAAGGTCCGTAATGTACCACAAGTGATTTCACAGTAATCCGGAGCCTTGTAATGCCCTTTCACAACTAGCTGCTTAACACCATCATGGCATTTTAAAATTACAGTAGTAAGATTTGGAAAGAACAAATACTACACATTGTGAAGATGAGCGTGAAACACAGTTTTGAGACTAACTGGCCTATAACTGCATTGCGCAAGTGCTGTGCCAATTCACATATTCCCTCTGCAGCAGGAATAAACGTGAACATGTAGGCTGGACATACGTGTAGGTGTAGATAAGACGACTTACACCGTGACAGTACCTTAGGATCCTCTATTGACAATAAAGAATAATCTTCATCTATTAGGAAAAGTTCTTTAGGCCTATCCAGAGTATACAGTGTGTCGTTAACAAACCAGGGGATGGGTTCTAAATGCCATGCATTAAACTGATGTTGCCCTCGCATAGGAATGTGGATCAGGATAGCATTGTGCGTGAGAGTCGACTCCAACAGTGGGTAATAATATTCAACCTCATTGTCATTAAAAATAGGAGTTAATTGATACTGCAACTTGGCCATCTGTAAAGCGTCAAGAAACGTCTGCACAGGCACAAGCTTTGCGTCCTCAAGCCCTATCCCTGCATCTACAATGCTGTCAATTAATTCATTTTTAGAGGTTACAATCTTTAGAACTGAAATTTCCGCAGCATGCAAATATTCTGTGAAATACAGGAGCCATTCTAACGTCGGGACTGATTTCTGTAACCTATTAACTTTTTACTTTTTTTAATTTTTATCCTCTTCGCCACTGATCGGCTTGTTAGCCGCTTGGGCGATCGGTCACATCTCTTTTCATTTATATTCTTCACCAAAAGATCGGCTCGCTAGCCGCCCGGGCGATCGGTCACGTCTCTGTCACGCACTGTTGGCAAATACTGGGCATGCACCAGCTCCTGAATGTACCTGAACCCGCTCCAGTGTTGGTCAAGTCTTCTCTTGAAAGAGCTCACACTCGGTGCCGTCACAACACTCTCTGGTAGATTGTTCCAAGAGTTTACAACCCTCACTCTGGACTTGCGGCTTCTTCAATCTTGAGCTGTGACCCCTTGTGGGGCGAGCGTCCGCCAGCTCCAATAAGGACACTCAACTGAGTAGTGCCCCCTGAGATGCTTATAAACCTCAACTAGGTCCCCCCTTGCCCGTCTGTAGTATAAGCTAGGCAAGTTCAGGCGCTCCAATCTCTCAGGGTAGCTGAGGTGCCGAAGTGCAGGCACCAGTTTGGTGGCCCTCCTTTGAACATTTTCAACCAACTGACAGTCCCTAGCATATCTCGGGGACCAGATGGGGTGACAGTACTCCAGATGGGGAAGCACTTCACTCCTGAAGATCGTCACGAGGGACGGACCGTCTAGATATCTGAACGACCTTCTTATAAGACCCAATAATTTATTTGCCTGATTTACCTTCTTCTCACAATGGCCCGAGAACTTCAGCTCATTGTCAACATACACACCTAGGTCCTTCTCACACACAGTCTCAACTAGTACATTTTCTTCATCCCGTTGGGACATATGGTACGCCTCCTTACCGTTGGTACGCCCCAGGTGCATCCTCTTACACTTCGTGACATTGAATCTCAGCAGCCATTCCTTCGACCATTCCTGGAGCCCACAGAGGTCCTTCTGCAGCTCTTCACAGTCCGCTTGGTTCTTAATTTCCCGAAATAACTTGCCATCATCGGCAAACATTTGTATGGAGGAGTGTACAACGTCAGGCATATCATTTATGAAACAAACAAACAACAGCGGGCCCAATACACTACCCTGTGGTACCCCACTTGTTACAGGTACAGATGACGATTTCGTGCCATTAATCACCACACATTGCTTGCGGTCATGTAGAAAGTCTTTTATCCACGCTAGGACATTTCCCCGAATTCCGTACCCTTCCAGTTTGATTTTCAGCCTTTCGTGGGGTACACTGTCGAAAGCCTTGGCAAAATCTAGGTAAATATTGTCGATATTACCACCCCGTTCTAGAATATGGGTCCAAATATCCAATACCTTGAGCAATTGTGTCAAGCAAGAGCGCCCCGGCATAAAACCGTGTTGGCAATCTTTTACAAGGTTGTTTCGTAGTAGATGTTCCATCGCGGCATCTCTGATAATACTCTCAAGTACTTTACATATTATGCTGGTCAGGCTCACCGGTCTATAGTTGTTCGTGGAGTGACTATCGCCCTTCTTGAAGATAGGACTCACATAAGCCACTTTCCATTCACTGGGGACCATTTGTTCATCCAGGCATTTACAAAACAGAATCTTCAGGGGCTCTGCAAGCTCGTTGCACAGCTCTCTTAGCACTCTAGGATGCACCATGTCAGGTCCAGGACTCTTATGGACCTTTAGCCTGGACAGTTTATTTCTAATACCCTCTTCTGTGAACACAATGTGGGTCAGTGCTGTGTCGAACCGTCTGTCCCCAAACGCAGGAAGGTTAGTTGCATCCTCTCTTGTGAACACTGAGGAAAAGAAGCTGTTCAATGCCTCAGCTTTATCCTGGTCAGAATCTGCGTAACTAACATCTTCAAGCCTCAGGTCTGATACTCCTACTCGCGTTTTCAATTTCGACTTTGCATAGCAGTAAAACGCCTTTGGGTTTGACTTGACCTCGCGTGCAACCAGCCTTTGGAACTCCTTTTTAGCCCTCCTACACTCTATCTTTGCTTGGTTTCTGGCTCTTGCATACATCCTCCTGTCTTGCTCATCGTTTGACCCAACCCACGTCTTGAATTTCTGGGTTTTCTTCTTAATTTTGTCGACCGCCGCATGGTTCATGTGTAGGGATCCCCTAGTATTCCTAGAAGCACTGGGTTTGGTCTTGGGTATATATTTATCGATCAAATGGGTCATTTTACTAGTTATGATATTCAGCGTAGTGTCTGCGTTCTTGTACCTTAATAAGTCAGGTCAGTTGATACCCCTCATCTCTTCCCTCATCCCATTGTAATTTCCCTTGTAATATTTGCACCTTGGCCTGGCCTTATCTTGAACTAGGTAACAGTTAAATCTGAATGACAACACTGTATGGTGACTGGTGCCAACTGGGGCAAGGTGTTCCAGTTTGGCCACCATACCCTCCTCGTTTGTTATGATGAGGTCAAGTGGCTTGGGTGTTTGCTCCCCTCTGTAATGTGTCGGGTCTTTCACATGTTGGAACAGAAAATTATCTCTCAGAGTTTCTACAAAAAGAGTAGCAGGATTATTCAAGTCATTCGGGGTGGACTCGTTTCTCCAGTCGATGTCGCCATAGTTAAAGTCCCCCATGATAAAGAGGTGGCTGGGGTTGAGCATCGCCGCATTGTTTATTAAGGGTCTTAAGTTCCTTTGATTTAGTGGGCCACAGTTTGGGGATCTGTAGATACACCCGACGATAAGTAAGTCCCCTCCCTTTAATTTAATTTTACACCACTTGGACTCTTCAAAAACATCCTCTCCCTGTACCCTCGCCTGGCTGGCTCTAAGGTCTTGCCTAGCGTAGATAACCACACCCCTCCTGCAGGATTCTTGAGTTAGGTTCGTAAATGAGTCATATCCAGCAATACTGAACTCCCATTCCTCTGGGTCGATTCTCCTGTTCTTGTACAACAGTTCTACAACTCCTACAATATCTGGTTGGTGTACTCTTAGTAGTATTTCAAACTCCTCTCTCTTATCAAGGAACGTTTCAGTATTAGTGTACAACTGTACATGACATTCAAGCCAGAATTTGTTCTCGGTAACGTCTCTGCTCTTAGTAATAAACCCGCTCCACCCACATTCTCAGAAGCTGCAGCATTTGCTAAGTACACTGTATTTTGCAGGGTGTGGTTAAAAATGTCATTGTTTACACAGCGCTCGTTCCCTCCTGCCCGGTAGGCTGAGCTGGTGCCGCCTCCCGGGTGGGGGGTTGAATGGGTGGAGGGTGCACTGCTGCCCCCTGGCCCTGTGTCGGCACACTTGTTTCCACTACCCTCCCCCTGAGTATAACCCATGTGCACCTGTCCCCGTTCCTCCTCGACTCCTCCCTCTTCTGCTTCAAGTCCTGCAGGAGCTTCTTGTGCTGTTCCCTCTGCATTACCTTGCGGTCTGGGTGAATAAATACATCCCGAAATGCCTCGCTCCTTGCTAAGTTTTTTGCCTACCGAATAACTTGCCATTTCACCTCCTCACTCCCTAGTGTGATCCTGAGGGGGCGAGGCTTAGCCCCCTGCTTTTGTCCCAGTCTCCTCACATCCTGAGGGGCTGCTGGAATCTTCAGAACCTCTGTGCAAATATTTTGAAACAGCACCTTGTCGTGTGTTTCCTTACTCACTTTGTTAGACTCCGATATTATTGCATTAACCTTTGATTCTAAAGCAGTAATCGCATGAAAGGTTTGAGAAACAACACGATTCTGCTGAGATACAGCTTGAACGACATTGTTCATTTGGTCCCCCAATTTAGCTACATCATTGGCCGTTGACGTGCCAAACAAAGTGCTTTGGATAAGACCCACAAAATTAAAGAGACCCCTTTTTCGTCGTGTCTGAGAATGTACTTCTTTAGCAAGATCCACTTGAGACGCTGGTAAATTCTTCCCAACCTCGACGAGAATCTTGCGAAGGTTCTGGAGATGAAAGTGTAGAAGGTCAATAGTTTGTGAAACTATCGTCGATTCATTAGAAGCTGCACTGAGACCATGAAGGATGTCCAATGCTGATTGTAGTTGGGCGTCGACGTTGTCCATCTGACGCGGAAGCTGGAGCAGTGGATGGAGTTCATACTTGATGTTCACCACGTCCTCAACTATGAGAACGCGTCCGAGAGGTGCAACTAGTGCACCAGGTTTGAGGACGGATGTGGACAGTCTGTCAACACAACGGTGCAACAACACAGTAGAAGCAACACAGTGATGTATCTCAGCTGTATCTCAGTTCCCACGTCCTACCTCAGTTGATCATGCGCGTAGTTTTCTTGGCTTATCTGGATATTATCCTTCTTTTATTAAGAACTATGCAACATTAGCATCGCCACTAACACGGTTGCTCAAAAAAGATGCAATGTTTATATGGGACGCTGAACACGAAAATAGTTTTGCGGCATTGAAGATAGCACTTACCAACGCCCCTGTTCTAGCATTCCCAGACTACACTCAACCTTTCACTCTCTGTACTGACGATTCCGGACTTGGAGTCGGAGCCGTGCTCATGCAAGAGGATACGCGTAGAAAGTTTAGAGTGATAGCTTTTGCAAGTCGCAAGCTTATTGATGCTGAAACACGTTATTCGGTAACGCATTTAGAAACGTTAGCCGTTGTGTGGGCACTTAAGAAATTTAAAGACATTTTCTTTGGATATAAGATAACTGTTTTTACTGATCATGCGGCAGTAACTGAGCTGTTCCATGGCAGAAACTTATCAGGCAGGTTAGCACACTGGTATCTGACAATTCAAGAGTTTGACCCCTAGTTTAGATATAAAATGAATAATAATAATAATAAACGGTTTATTGAAAAAGTTTGCAGCCCGAAGGCTGAAAATATACATTGGACATAAATGACTTATTACATACATTGGTGGTTTAACAAAAGCCTTCATTAGAGAAAGGTGAAGGAACATACAGTGAACATACAGATTAATGTTTACACACGTAGATCATGTGAGAGGAGGTGTTGAACAGCAGATATTTACCCGGGAGGGCGAATGTTGTCGCCGACGCTCTGTCAAGAAATATAGCACCAGTAATGCCTGTATCAACCTTCACTCTTTGGCAACTGGAAGATGAGCAACGACGCGACCCATTATGGTCAGCAGTTGTTTTTGCTCTCGAATCAGGAGAGGATGTTAAACTCCCTAAATTAATTCTTCCCTTAAGTCAGTTTGAATTACGACAAAACATACTCCATAGGTCGAAAAAGACGCCAGAGGGTAATGTTTCTCAAATAGTAGTACCTGACATGTTGTGTAAAGCGGTTATAACATTGTTCCATGATGTCCCACAGGCAGGTCACCAGGGTCGTGACAAATGCCTAGCGGAATTACGAAAGAAGTATTTCTGGAACACTATGAAGAAAGACATAGAATTACACATTGTTAATTGTTTAGCATGTGCTCAACATAAAGGTTCTACAGGATCACCAGCCCCGATTCTTCAATATCCTACACCAGACCGTCCGTTTGACACAGTCGCTATTGACTTGTTACAACTCCTGAAGAGTCATCAGGGATCAATGCATGTCTTAGTGTGTGTGGATCATTTTTCCAGGTTCGTGGTCTTGGCCCCACTAAAATATAAAAAGGCCGATGCTGTGACCTATGCATTAGTGATGAATCTTATATGTCCATATACTACGCCTAAAGTTCTGCTCTCTGACAATGGGACAGAGTTCAAGACTCAGCTAGTAGCGCAAATATGTGCGCAATATGGAATTAAACAAAGTTTTGTGACAGCTTATCATCCACAGGCTAATGGTCTTGTTGAGAGAACCAATCGCAAAATCCTAGAGATACTGCGTCCGATTGTTAGTGATTTGTAATACGCATGGGAAGATTGGTTACCGCAGGTTGCAGTGTCTATAAATGGGTCAGTTAATAGGTCTACGGGCAAATCACCCTACTACATTGTCTATGGTACCGATAAACGTCTACCTTACGACATCCTTACAGATGCGCCATACCCGGTTTATAATATGGATGATTTCGCGGCAAAACAAATTCGTGTCTTTACGGATATTCATACCCAAGTCCGATCACATTTAGTGGCGTCGCACGCCGAAATGATCATCAAGCAACATAAACATGCTTAACCTGTCGTGTTAAACGTAGGAGACGCTGTTAAAGTAAGAGAACCTGAAAGGGACTACAAGCTTTCGGCTAAATTTTCAGGTCCATTCCGCATTATTGCTAAAGAAACAGGCAACAAATTTAAAATTTGGAAGCATAATGCACAGATTGCAGATTTCGTGCATGCAGATCGTCTTAAAAAGACCCATGAGAATTTATTACCTCCAGTTGATGATGATGTGATAGACTGTAGGGTTTCGTGATATTATGTTGTCTAGCACTCAGGATGGATGGAAACTCTAAGGTGGAGGTTTTCTTATATAATATAAGTTATATGGTAGACAGTCTGGGGCTGGAGATACCGTGTGGTGAGAAACTGCTCAGTAGACACGTTCGGTGAGTAGCGTGTTGAAGGAGGTAGATGTGCAGGAGCTTCGTTAGAGAAGATGTTGCCTGTTGCTGGCCTCCTGGTTGAATGAGAGCTGGACAGCGAAGAGCTTGCTTGGAGGAGGTGTTGCGTGTTCAGGAACCGAGAGCAGAATAAGAGAGCTGGTTGGTGAGGACGCTCAGAGAAGGACAGCTGGTGGGTCGCCATGCTCGCCGGCGGGAGCGAGGACCGCCAGGCAGGCGGAGGAGAAGCGAGGGCCGCCAGGCAGCGGCGGAGGAGGAGGTGTTGCGTGTTCAGGAACCGAGGCCAGAATGAATCTTAATGGAGAGACAGAGCTTATATACACAGCAGCCGGAAGTAAAACCCGTGGGAACTCGGCGGTTTCTCGACTCCGTTGCTAGGGAAGACGTAGCAGGTGGCTGGTTGCTAGGATACTGTGGCATCTGGTGACGCCCCCTGGATATGTCGCAGTTGGCTACGCGGGAGACGTCCACTACAATACTCCCCCTTCCCTCCAGGCGGTGTAGGAAACTTGTTGTCTGTAGAGTTGCTTAGCACATGTGAGGCAGAACGGGCGGTGCATGCCTCATGTGAGACAACGGCGATGGCGTGGATGAGCCTGTCGCTGGATACAACTGTCTAATTCACACTATCTGTGGGAGGAGAGAGGGAGAAAAAGGGTGTGTGGAGGCGATGAATGTTGTGCTTCCCTCATGACAGGTACAGAGTCGTCAGATGCGCCTGCTGGGGTGTGTGGGCCTGGGTCAGGAGCAGGGGCTGCGTCAGCAGAAGCGGATGAGGGCTCGTGACAGCAGCTGGGTCCCAGCCTTAGGAGTGGGGACATTAGCAGGGGCCTGGGGGAAAAGAGGTGTGTGGGTCCGCACTCCAGGAACAGAAGAGACGTCCCAGGGGCAGCAGGGGAGTTGCACTGCTGGGCGGGGTCAAGCGTCTGAGGCAGAGACGGGTGTGTAACAGAGTCGTCAGATGCGCCTGCTGGGGTGTGTGGCCTGGGTCAGGAGCAGGGGCTGCGTCAGCAGAAGCGGATGAGGGCTCGTGACAGCAGCTGGGTCCACGACAGCAGCAGGGTGCAGGACATTAGCAGGGAGTACCTGAGGGAGAAAAGAGGGGTGTGTGGGTCCGCACTCAGGAACAGAGGCCGCGTCAGGGGCGGCAGGGGTTACTGCTGGGCCGGGGTCGGCGTCTGAGGCAGGACGGGTGTGCTGGGGTCGGTAGGATGTGGTGCTTGGGGCAGGAAGAGGAGCTGGTGTCTGCTTAGAGTAGCAGTACTGCTTCTGTGTGGAAAAGCCAGTCTTCGACGTTGTGGTTGAAAGTCGGTAGAGAGATCCGTCCGTTCTCCATCCTGTGCGAGTGCGTTTTTCCTGGGGTCACCATTTGTAGGGTTTCGTGATATTATGTTGTCTAGCACTCAGGATGGATGGAAACTCTAAGGTGGTGGTTTTCTTAAATAATATAAGTTATATGGTAGACAGTCTGGTGCTGGAGATGCCGTGTGGCGAGGAGCTGCTCAGTAGACACGTTCGGTGAGTAACGTGTTGAAGGAGGTAGATGTGCAGGAGCTTCGTTAGAGAAGATGTTGCCTGTTGCTGGCCTCCAGGTTGAATGAGAACGGGACAGCGAGGAGCTTGCTTGGAGGAGGTGTTGCGTGTTCAGGAACAGAGGGCAGAATCAGAGAGCTGGTTGGTGAGGACGATCAGAGAAGGACAGCTGGTGGGTCGCCATGCTCGCCGGCGGGAGCGAGGACCGCCAGGCAGGCGGAGGAGAAGCGAGGGCCGCCAGGCAGCGGCGGAGGAGGAGGTGTTGCGTGTTCAAGAAGAGAGGCCAGAATGAATCTCAATGGAGAGACAGAGCTTATATATACAGCCGCCGGAAGTAGACCGTGAGAAGTCGCCGGTCTTTTGACTCCGTTGCTAGGGAACGGTAGCAGCTGGTGGCTGGTTGCTAGGATACTGTGGCATCTGGTGACCCCCCCCCCCCTGGGCCGCTCGTTTGGTTGCTAGGGAAGACGTAGCAGGTGGAATGCGGCTACGCAGTTGTAGGGGAGACGTCCACTACAAGACACCTCTTACAACTGTACAGAAGCAGAGGTTCCTAATGACTATTATGCGAAACTTCGCTCTGCAAGCAGATGCTAAAAACCGTGTGTAATCTCTACAGAATGGCTTGGAACATCACCGTGCTGTTTCTACTGTGTTGTTGCACCGTTGTGTTGACAGACTGTCCACATCCGTCCTCAAACCTGGTGCAGCCAGTTGCACCTCGGACGCCGCTCATAGTTGAGACGTGGTATCATCGCGGCGAACCCATCCACTGCTCCAGCTTCCGCCAGATGGACAACGCCGTACGCCCAACTGGCTAAATCAGCATTGACATCCTCATGGTCTCAGCTTCTAATGAATCGACGATAGTTTCACAAACTATTGACCTTCTACACTTTCATCTCCAGAACCTTCGCGAAGCGTCTCGCCGAGGTTGGGAAGAATTTACCAGCGCCCTGGCGGGATCTTGCTAAAGAAGTACATTCTCAGACACTTCCACGAAAAGGGTCTCTTTAATTTTGTGGGTCTTAACCAAAGACTTTTGTTTGGCACGCCAATCTGGGCTGATGATGTTAAATTGGGGGACCAAATGAACAATGTCAAGCCAAGCTGTATCTCAGCAGAATCGTTGTTTCTTTAAACCTTCTATGCGACAATGCCTTTAGAATCAAAGCGTTACCGCAATAATATCGGAGTCTAACAGTTCGAGGATTTGCCATTAGGTTACGGCGAAAATCAGTCCTGACGTTAGAATGGCTCCTGTATTTCCTCATAGAATATTTGCATGCTGCGGAAATTTCAGTTCTAAAGATTGTAACCTCTAAAAATGAACTAATTGACAGCATTGTAGATGCAGGACAGACGAGACGCAGCTTAGCCTGTGCAGACGTTTCTTTTGACGCTTTACAGATAGCCAAGTTGCAGTATCAATTAACTCCTATTTTTAATGATGACAATGAGGTTGAATATTATTACCACTGTTGAGTCCACTCTCACGCACAATGCTATCCTGATCCACATTCCTATGCAAGGGCAACATCAGCTTAATGCATGGCATTTAGAACCTTCCTGGTTTGTTAATCTACACACCGTATATACTCTGGATAGGCCTAAAGAACTTTTTCCTAATAGATGAAGATTATTCTTATTGTCAATAGAGGATCCTAAGGTACTGTCACGTGTAAGTCAGTCTTTTATCTACACCTACACGTATGTCCAGCCTACATGTTCACGCGCTATTCCTGCTGTAGAGGGAATATGAATTGGGCAGTCATATAAACCACAATGTACCATTGTGCACTTGTGCAATGGTGTTATAGGCCAGTTAGTCTCTCAAACTGTGTTTCACTTTTTCATCTTCACAATGTGTAGTATTTGTTCTTTCCAAATCTTACTACTGTTACTTTAAAATGCCATGATGGTGTTAAGCAGCTTTAAGTTGTGAAAGGGCATTACAAGGTCTTGGATTACTGTGAAATTCCCCAGATACATTACGGATCTTTTGCCTACTCTGTCAAAGCACTTGCTTTAAATAAAATCTAAAGTTCTGCTTTCACCAACTTCCTGTCATGCGAATTTCACTATAAAGGATATTCAAATTCCATCAGAGAAATCAAAAGTTCTGCATTCTTGAAAGAGACACATTTTGCTGATTTGAGTAATAATTTGCTATTTTATCTATCAATGGAATTTGCCATACCAAGCCTTACAATTCTGCTATATGTTCATTTTGGCAATTTTGTTTCTGTTTTGTTATTATAAGGCAGTGTCATCCAAATTGAACTTTTGTTCATATAAATATTAACCTCGTGAAGATACCAAAGCTTTGTGGGTCCCCTGTAGTAGGCTAATAATTCTGCAGTAGATTCCCAGCTTATGTCTACACATCTGCTTATAACATGGGTTAGGGGTTGTCTAGGATGTACTGTACTCGGTGAGATTATTTAGCCCTTCACTGCCTGCTGGTAGGTGACCGAGCGATGTAATCTGCCCTCTTGTCTCATCAATGAGAACATATTATATGGAAATGGGTCAATACATCTAATATTATATTCAGATTCACCAAATTCGTAACTTTTCACTGTCTATGAGTAACATATGAGTTGAACACGGAACGGTGAAGTTTTCCCAAGAGGGACAAGCCCATATGTCAGCATCTATGTTAGTGCTATCACGACGCCCAGGTCAGTCACTCAGATCAACTAATATTTAACGGACGGGATCAACGCGGTATATTCATATATTATATATGTATGTACTGTATATACTGTACTGTACTGTATATACTGTACTGTATTGTATATACTGCACTGTACTGTATATACTGTACTGTACTGTATATACTGTACTGTACTGTATATACTGTACTGTGCCTGTATACTGTACTGTACTGTATATACTGTACTGTATATACTGTACTGTACAGTATATACTGTACTGTATATACTGTACTGTATTGTATATACTGTACTGTACTGTATATACTGTACTGTACTGTATATACTGTACTGTACTGTATATACTGTACTGGCATTGTATATACTGCATGTACTGTATATACTGTACTTACATATATATTGTATTGCATTGTATATACTGTACTGTGCTGTATATGCTGTGCTGTACTGTATATACTTGTACTGCACTGTACTGTACTGTGTATTCTGTACTGTATGATATACTGTACTGTATATACTTTTACTGTACTGTATATACTGTACTGTATATACTGTACTGTACTGTATATACTGTACTGTACTGTATATACTGTGCTGTACTGTATTACTGTGCACTGCATATACTGTACGCTGTATATACTGTACTGTACTGTATTGTAGCATACTGTACTGTACTGTATATACTGACTGTACTGGTATATTCTGCACTGTGCTGTATATACTGTACTGTACTGTATATGCTGTACTGTGTACTGCATATGCTGTATTGGTACTGTATATAGTAATGTACAGATATACTGTACTGTACTGTATATACTGTACTAAGCGCAGATATCGCACTGTACTGTATATACTGTGCTGTACTGTATATACTCGTACTGTGCTGTATATACTGCATCTGTATCGCATACTGTACTGTATATTCTGTGCTGTTCTGCATATACTGTATCTGAGTATACTGTACTGTACTGTATATACTGTACTGTACTGTATATACTGTACTTATACTGTATGTACTGTTCTGTATCATATATATCTGTACTGTACTGAATATACTGTACTGTACTGCATATACTGTGCTACAGTATTGTATCTGTACATACTGTACTGCATATACTGTATTGCACTGTACTGTATATACTGTACTGGTACTGGTATATACTGTACTGTACTGTATATTCTGTAATTGCAATTGTATATACTGTACTGTACTGATATATACTGTGAGTATCTGTATATAATTGTACTGCATATACTGTACTGTACTGGATGTATATACTGCAGTTCGTATCATATACTGTGTACTTGCTGTATATACTGTACTGTACAGTATATACTGTACTTGTACCATAAGCGTACTGTACTGCATATACTGTACTGTATATACTGTACTGTACTGTATATACTGTACTGTACTGTTCTGGCATGCTCTGTACTGTACTGTATATACTGTGTATAATTGCACTGTATTTATATATACTGTACTGTACTGCATATACTGTACTGTACTGTATATACTGTACTGTACTATATATGCTGTACTGTACTGTATATACTGCACTGCATATACTGTGCTGTACTGTATATACTGTACTGTACTGTATATACTGTACTGTACTGTATATACTGTACTTTGCATATATACTATACTGTACTTTATATACTGTAACTGTACTGTATATACTGTACATTACTGTATATACTGCACTGTACGTATACTGTACTGAACTACATATACACTGTAATGCATATACTGTACTGTATATACTGTACTGTGCTGCATATACTGTACTGTACTATATATGCTGTAATTGTACTGTATATATACTGTACTTATACTGTAATGTACTATATACTGTACTGCATTATATTTACTGCACTGTACTGTAGTATATACTGTACTGTACTGCATATATTTTACTAACATATATACTGTACTGTACTGTATATAATGTACTGTACTATATATATACTGTACTGTACTGTATATACTGTAATATATATATACTGTGTACTGTACTGCATAAAATGTACTGATTATATATACTGTACTGCATTGCTATATACGTACTGTACTGTATATACTGTACTGTACTGCACATATACTATACTGTACTTTATATACTGTACTTACTGGACGTATATATACCAATATTGTACTGTGTATATACTGCTACTGCACTGCATATACTGAACTGTACTGCATATACTGGGTAACTGTATAACAGCATGTACTGTACTGGTACCTTACATACTGCCTATAGACTGCACTGTATTGCATATACTAGTACTGTACTGTATATACTGTACTGTACCATAGTATATATACTGTAATGTATTGTATATACTGTACTGCATTGTATATACTGTAACTGTATACACACTGTACTGTACTTCATATACTGTACTGTGCAGTATTTATGGTACTGTGTATTGTATATACTGTACTGTAATGCATATACTTAACTGACTGTATGAATTATGTACTGTACTGTATATACTGTGTACTGCACCTGTATATACTGGTACTGTACATATACTGCACTGTACTCTATATACTGTACTCTGTATCGTATATACTGTACTGCACTGTATATACTGTACTATGCTGTATATACTGTATTTGTACTGTATATACTGTACTGTACTGTACTGCTATTCTGTAATTGACTGTATATACTGTGACTGTACTGTATATATTCGAACTAATACATATACTGTACTGTACTGTATACATGTAATGGTATATACTGTGCATTGCATTTATATAACACTGTATTGTATATACTGTACTGTACTGTATATACTGTAATTGTACTGTATATACTGTATCAGTACTGTACTGTACTGTATATACTGTACTGTACTGTATATACTGAATCAGTACTATATACTGTACTGTACTGCATATACTGTACTGTACTGTATATCCTGTACTGCATTTGCATACTGTACTGCATTGTATATACTGCTCTGTACTGTATATACTGTACTGTATATATACTGGTACTGTATATACTGTACTATGCTGTATATACTGCACTGTACTGTATATACTGTACTGTACTGTACTGTACTGTATGGGTATATTCTGTATTGTACTGATATATTGTACTGTATATACTGTGCTGCACTGTATATTATTGCACTGTATATACTGTACTGTATTGTATATACTGTACTGTACTGCATATACTGTACTGTACTGGTACTGTATATACTTGCATGTACTGTATTACTGTACTGTATATACTGTACTGTATTATATATACTGTACTGTACTGTATATGCTGTACTTTACTGTATATACTGTATCTGTATATACTGTACTGTATATACTGTACTGTACTGTATATACTGCACTGTACTGCATATACTGTACTGTACAGCATATACTATACAGTACTGCATATAACTGTACTGTACTGTATATACTGTACTGTACTGTATATACTGTACTGTACTATACTGTATATACTGTAATTGACTGTATATACTGAACTGTACTATATATACTGCACTGTACTGCATATACTGCAATGTACTGTATATACTGTACTGTACTTTATATACTGTATTGTACTGTATATACGTACTGTAAATACTGTATTATACTGTATATACTGTACTGTACTGTATATACTGCACTGTACTGTAAATACTGTATTGTATATACTATACTGTACTGTACTGTATATACTGTGCTGTACTGAATACTGTAATTGTACTGTATATACTGTATATACTGCATATACTGTACTGTACTGTATATAATCTGTATTTAACTGTATATATATACCGTGACGGTTTCACTTTCCGCCATTTCTCATTTACGGTACCTTGCCAGAACCAGACTTTCACTTTCCGCTGTGCATCAATTCAATTCAATTTCAATTGTTTATTCCTTGATAGAGGAAGCGGTCCTAGTGCTGTCACTAGTACCCCGCGATGCATCTACTCATACATGGTGAAGTATAATTTTTTTTTTTCTTTTTATTTAGCTCATAAAATCATACAAATTCACCTGCTAGAATATAATTTACATATCTGAATTCTTACAATATGATGATCATTTTGAATATAAACATCATGGATTTTGCATTAGACATACAAATTTTGATCTACTCTAAGTATTTTGTTTATTCTATGTAAATATGTTATCTTTTGTGCAAAATATATGATATTTATATTCAAATATACCTGGTCTTACAAGGAATCCAGCAATGTCAATTATATTATCCTAACTCTAGTTTGAGGTATTATTTATTACTATACCTTAAAATCTAGTGGTTTTTTCTCCCAAACAATTCTCAGAGAGGGAAGAGCCTGGAGTGAGAAGAGGAGGGAGTTGAGTCCATTATTTGAATGGACATTAACTTGGCGAACTGTATTTTTTATTTCTTAAGTATTAATTATGTGCATGTACCATCATAAAATTGAGATGTTATTTTTACTAGAACATAGGTTGTGTCGGAAAAGTGGAGTTTGGGGTCAGCCGGTTCTCTATTTCATTAACCCATATGTTATGTTGTTCACTTTACACGCTTTCGCCACGAGGCCTCCGTGGGTTCAATTGACCGCGTAAGTGAGGGTTCACTGCACTGTATATCTGTACTGTACTGTACTGTATATACTGTACTGTACTGTATATACTGTACTGGTACTTATATATTGTACTATACTGTATATACTGTACTGTACTGTATATACTGTACTGTGCTGTATATATTGCACTGTACTGTATATACTGTACTGTACTGTATTGTACTGTACGTACTGCATATTCTGTACTGTACTGATATACTGTACTGTATATATTGTACTGTATTGTATATACTGTACTGTACTGTATATACTGTACTGTATTATATATCGCATGTACTGCATATACTGTACTGAATATACTGTATTGTACTGTATATGCTGTACTGTACTGTATATATTATCTGTATATACTGTACTGTACTGGTACTGTATATAATGTGCACTGTACTGTATATACTGTACTGTACTGTATATACTGCACTGTACTGCATATACTGGTAATTGTATCTGTATAATTGCATTGTACTGTTTATACTGTACTGTAATTGCATTGTACTGTATATTCTCTACTGTACTGTATAGACTGCACTGTACTGTATATACTGTACTATACTGTATATACTGTACTGCACTGCATATACTGTACTGTACTGTACTGTATATATTGCACTGTACTGTATATACTATACTGTATATACTGTAACTGTACTGTATATAATTGCACTGTACTGTATATACTGTACTGTACTGTACTATATATACTGTGATTTATTGCATTGTATATACTGGTAATATTGTAATGTACTGTATATATTGAATTGCACTGTATATACTGTACTGTATATACTGTACTGCACTGTATATACTGGTACTGTACTTGCATGTATTTGTACTGTACTGTACTGCATGTTTGCTCATTGACATACTGTACTGTATATATTGTGCTGTACTGTATATACTGTACTGTACTGTATATACTGTACTCTGTGTGTATATACTGTACTGTGCATATACTAGTACTGTATATGCTATTGCTGTATATCTTTAATATACTGTATATATACTGCATATACTGTGCTGTACTGTGCCATATATGGCACTGTACTGCATATACTGTACTGTACTGTATATACTGTGCTGTCTGCATGTACTGTGCTGTACTGTATATACTGTGCTGTACTGTTTTATACTGTGCTGTACTGTACTGTACTGTATGTTCTGTACTGTACTGTATAGACTGCACTGTATATATATATATATATGTACTGCACTGCATATACTATGCTATGTATATACTTTACTGTATATATACTGTACTGTATATACTGTACTCTGTATATACTGTACTATATATATATACTGTGCTATATATATATATATACTGTGCTATGCTGTGCTGTACTATATATACTGTACTTCTGTACTGTATATATATGCTGTACTGTATATACTATTACTGCATATACTGTGCTGTATATACTGTACTGTTCTGCTATTACTGTGCTGTATTGTATATACTGCACTGTCTGTACTGTATATACTGTGCTGTATGTATATACTGCACTGTACTGTATATACTGTACTGCTGTACTGTATTGTATTTACTGTACTGTATATACTATATATATATACTGTATCTGTATGTATATACTGTGCTGTACAGTATGTGCTTTACTATTATATACTGCTATGCTGCATATACTATGCTATTACTTATATACTGTGCCTGTGTGTATATATGCTACTGTATATACTGTACTGTGCTGTATATACTGCCTTACTATATATATGTACTGTACCCATTATACTATATTGTATTTACTGTACTGTATATACTGCACTGTACTGTATATACTGCACTGTACTGTATATACTGTACTGTGTATACTACTGCCTTATCATGCTATACTACTGTATTGTGTATATACTGTACTGTATATGCTGCAATTACTGTACATACTGTACTGTACTGCATATACTATACTCTACTCTATATACTCTACTGTACTGTATAACTGTACTGTGCTGTATACAGTTATACGCGCTGGCGGTTTCATAGCATTTCTGATATGCGGTGCCTGCGCCAGAACCGAACTTTCACTTACAGTTCGTCTACCCATATACGCACAGAGTGTCGGCTCGTCACGTATTTTTAGTTCGCCCACCGCTACCGCTCCCGCCTGCCTCTCCTCTCCCTCCTCCTCCTCTCTCCCTCCGCCTCCCTCCTGCATGCTGACCATCTCTTCTACTAACGTAAGTGTTACACTAACAGTTTTCCTAACCAAACCTTTCCACCTTTACTTTTTTTCCTAACCTAACCTCTTCTATATTTTTGTTCATACCATCATAAGTTAAGATAAAATTTTTACTAACATAGTTATTGTCGTCCAAAAGTGGAGTTTGGGAGTCGGGCCAGTCTCTATTGGAATTAATCCCATATGTTCTGTTGTTCACTTAGCGGTTTCTCTTGTACCATAAAAGCGGGTTCAACTGTATACTGTACTGTAAACCGACCTCAACATGTTTTCGCTTGCACTGACCGGGCAACCAGCTTTAGTATCAGTCCGCCAATACATTAATCGGTTCTAGGGCTTAAATTCCTTACTATTTTTGTAAATATCAAGAAGTTTATACTATTCAATAATTTTAAAAGTTTAATATTCAATTTTTTAGTCATTTTAACAATTATTGAACAAAATTGAAGGTAAAGTGACTAGTTTAATGCGCGGCATCCAGCCTCTTAACACAGCAAACAGGCGTCAGTCTCTCTCTGTTTTCACTGGAGGTAACAGCTTGCTTGAGACTCTCTTCAACTAAACGCTTTTTTTCTGTGTTTCCAAGCAAATTATTGGTCATTTTGAAATATCTTTTATATATTGACAGTATATAATGCAGTGCAGCGTTGATTTAAAGAAAATAATCTTGAATTAAACCAGAGAGCTAAAATTTTATGGGTGAAATGGCACCATGGGGTGACTTCTCTTCCACCCCAATGCCTTCTCTTCTTCCTTCTCCTCCACCCCCATTCTAAATCCCATCATCATCATCATCATCCAGGAGCCTTCTATATACACACCTCAAAGTAAGTGAACTTTTCTACCATTTTTGTTGAATTTAGGAAATTTTCGGTGAGCTGGAACCAATTACCCAAAAACCCATTGAAACAATGGTTTCGGTTAACGAACGTTTCGGTTAACGAACGACCTTCTGGAACGGATTGAGTTCGTTAACCGAGGGGCCACTGTATACTGTACTGTACTGTGCATATTGTACTGTATTGTAAATACTGCACTGTACTGTATATACTGTACTGTACTGTATATACTGTACTATGCTGCATATACTGTACTGTACTCTATATACTGTACTGTACTGCATTTACTGTACTGCACCATATATACTGTACTGTACTGCACATACTGTACTATACTGCATATACTGTACTGTACTGCATATACTGTACTGTACTGTATATACTGTACTGTACTGTACTGCATATACTGTACTGTACTGTATATACTGTACTGTACTGTGCATACTGTACTGAATTGTAAATACTGCACTGTACTGTATATACTGTACTGTACTGTATATACTGTACTATGCTGTATATACTGTACTGTACTGTATATACTGTACTGTACTGCATGTACTGTACTCCACCGTATATACTGTACTGTACTGTATATACTGTACTGTACTATATATACTGTACTGTAATGCATATACTGTACTGTACTGTATATACTGTACTGTACTGTATATACTGTACTGTTGTGTATATACTGTACTGTAATGCATATACTGTACTGTACTGTATATACTGTACTGTTCTGTATATACAGTACTGTACTGTACTGTATATACTGTACTGTATTGTATATACTGTACTGTATATGCTGCATTGTACTGTATATACTGTTCTGTACTGTATATGCTGTACTGTACTGTATATTTTGTACTGTACTCTATATACTGTACTGTACTGTATATACTGTACTGTATATACCGTACTGTACTGTATATACTGTACTGTACTGCACATACTGTACTATACTGTACTGTATGTACTGTACTGTATATAATGTACTGTATATACTGTACTGTACTGCTTATACTGTACTGTACTGTATATACTGTACTGTACAGCATATACTGGACTGTACTGTATATACTGTACAGTACTGTATAAACTGTACTGTACTGTACTGTTTATACTGTACTGCATATACTGTGTTGTACTTTACTGTATATACTGTACTGTACTGTATATACTGTACTGTACTGCATATACTGCACTGTACTGTACTGTATATACTGTACTGTACTGCATATACTGTACTGTACTGTATAAACTGTACTGTACTGTATATACTGTACTGTACTGTACTGTATAGACTGTACTGTATATACTGTACTTTACTGCATATACTGTACTGTACTGTATATACTGTACTGTACTGTACTGTATATACTGTAATGTATTGTATATACGGTACTGTACTGTATATACTGCACTGTACTGTATATACTGTACTGTACTGTACTGTACTGTATATACTGTAATGTTTTGTATATACAGTACTGTACTGTATATACTGAACTGTACTGTATATACTGTACTGTACTGTATATACTGTACTGTACTGTACTGTATTTGCTGTACTGTAATGTATATACTGTACTGTACTGCATATACTGTACTGTACTGTATAAACTGTACTGTACTGTATATACTGTACTGTACTGTATATACTGTACTGTATATACTGTACTGTACTGCATATACTGTACTTTACTGCATATACTGTACTGTACTGTATATACTGTACTGTACTGTACTGTATATACTGTAATGTATTGTATATATGGTACTGTACTTTATATACTGCACTGTTCTGTATATACAGTACTGTACTGTATATACTGTACTGTACTGTATATACTGTACTGTACTGTATATACTGTACTGTACTGTATATACAGTACTGTACTGTACTGTATATACTGTACTGTATTGTATATACTATACTGTATATGCTGCATTGTACTGTATATACTGTACTGTACTGTATATACTGTACTGTACTGTATATACTGTACTGTACTGTATATACAGTACTGTACTGTACTGTATATACTGTACTGTACTGTATATACAGTACTGTACTCTACTGTATATACTGTACTGTATATACTGTACTGTACTGTATATACTGTACTGTACTGTATATACTGTAATGTTTTGTATATACAGTACTGTACTGTATATACTGAACTGTACTGTATATACTGTAATGTACTGTATATACTGTACTGTACTGTACTGTATTTGCTGTACTGTACTGTATATACTGTACTGTACTGCATATACTGTACTGTACTGTATATACTGTGCTGTACTGCATATACTGTATATACTGTACTGTACTGTATATACTGTAGATACTGTACTTATACTGTATATACTGTTTTTACTGTACTGTCCTGTATATACTGTGCTGTACTGTATATACTGTACTGCATAAACTGCACTGTACTGGATATACTGTACTATACTGTGTATACTGTACTATACTGTATGTACTGTACTGCATATACTATACTGTACTGTATATACAGTAGTGTACTGTATATGCTGTACTGAACTGCATATACTGTACTGTAATGTATATACTGTACCGTACTGTATATACTGTACTGTACTGCATATACTGTACTGTACTGTATATACTGTGTGTACTGTATATACTGTACTGTACTCTACTCTACTGTACTGTATATTCTGTACTGTACTGTATATACTGTACTGTACTGTATATACTGTACTGCATATACTGTACTGTACTGTATATACTGTACTGTACTGTATATACTGTACTGTACTGTACTGTATATACTGTACTGTACTGTATATACTGTACTGTACTGTACTGTATATACTGTACTGTATATACTGTACTGTACTGTATATACTGTACTGTACTGTACTCTACTGTACTGTATATTCTGTACTGTACTGTATATACTGTACTGTACTGTATATTCTGTACTGTACTGTATATACTGTACTGTACTGTATATACTGTACTTCATATACTGTACTGTACTGTACTGTATATACTGTACTGTACTGTATATACTGTACTGTACTGCATATACTGTACTGTACTGCATATACTGTACTGTACTGTATATACTGTACTGTACTGTACTGTACTGTACTGCATATACTGTACTGTACTGTATATACTGTACTGTACTGTGCATACTGTACTGGATTGTAAATACTGCACTGTACTGTATATACTGTACTGTAATGTATATACTGTACTATGCTGTATATACTGTACTGTTCTGTATATACTGTACTGTACTGCATGTACTGTACTACACCATATATACTGTACTGTACTGTATATACTGTACTGTACTATATATACTGTACTGTAATGCATATACTGTACTGTACTGTATATACTGTACTGTACTGTATATACTGTACTGTACTGTATATTCTGTACTGTACTCTATATACTGTACTGTACTGCATATACTGTACTGTACTGTATATCCTGTACTGTACTGTATATACTGTACTGTACTGCACATACTGTACTATACTGTATATACTGTACTGTACTGTACTGTACTGTGCTGTACTGTTCTGTACTGTATATACTATACTGTACTGCATATACTGTACTGTACTGTATATACTGTACTGTACTGCATATACTGGACTGTACTGTATATACTGTACTGTACTGTTTATACTGTACTGCATATACTGTGTTGTACTTTACTCTATATACTGTACTGTACTGTATATACTGTACTGTACTGCATATACTGCACTGTACTGTACTGTATGTACTGTAATGTATTGTATATACGGTACTGTACTATATGTACTGCACTGTACTGTATATAGTGTACTGTACTGTATATACTGTACTGTACTGTATATAGTGTAATGTTTTGTATATACTATACTGTACTGTATATACAGTACTGTACTGTATATACTGCACTATACTGTATATACAGTACTGTACTGTGTATACTGTACTGTACTGTACTGTACTGTATATACTGTACTGTTTTGCATATACTGTACTGTACTGTATAAACTGTACTGTACTGTATATACTGTACTGTACTGCATATACTGTACTGTACTGTATATACTGTACTGTACTGTATATTGTGTAATGTTTTGTATATACTGTACTGTACTGTATTTACAGTAGTGTACTGTATATACTGCACTGTACTGTATACACTGTACTGTACTGTATATACTGTACTGTATATACTGTACTGTACTGTACTGTATATACTGTACTGTATATACTGTATTGTACTGCATATACTGTACTGTACTGTATAAACTGTACTGTACTGTATATGCTGTACTGTATATACTGTACTGTATATACTGTACTGTACTGCATATACTGTACTGTACTGTATATACTGCACTGTACTGTATATACAGTACTGTACTGTATATACTGTACTGTACTGTACTGTATTTGCTGTACTGTACTGTATATACTGTACTGTACTGCATATACTGTACTGTACTGTATAAACTGTACTGTACTGTATATACTCTACTGTACTGTACTGTATATACTGTACTGTATATACTGTACTTTACTGCATATACTGTACTGTACTGTATATACTGTACTGTACTGTACTGTATATACTGTAATGTATTGTATATACGGTACTGTACTGTATATACTGCACTGTACTGTATATACTGTACTATACTGTATATATTGTACTGTACTGTACTGTATATACTGTAGTGTACTGTATATGCTGTACTGAACTGCATATCCTGTACTGTACTGTATATACTGTACTGTACTGTATATATTGTACTGTCGTGTATATACTGTACTGCACATACTGTACTATACTGTATATACTGTACTGTATTATATATACTGTACTGTATATGCTGCATTGTACTGTATATACTGTACTGTACTGCATATACTGTACTGTACTGTATATACCATACTGTACTGTATATACTGCACTGTACTGCACATACTGTACTATACTGTATATACTGTACTGTACTGTATATACTGGACTGTACTGTATATACTGTACTGTACTGTATATAGTGTACTGTACTGTACTGTTTATACTGTACTGCATATACTGTGTTGTACTTTACTGTATATACTGTAATGTACTGTATATACTGTACTGTACTGCATTTACTGCTCTTTACTGTACTGTATATACTGTAATGTATTGTATATACATGTAATGAGACAAAACTCACAAGAAGAGAATTACATACATAAGTAGGAAGTATAGAGAGTAGGAATGTAAAGATAGGAAACTTGGTAGCGTGGCCTGGATGTTATTTGCACAGCGTCACTACGCTTATCTTATCTCGTATGTCAATACACGTATATTACTTCTTAAAGGGACAACTTGTTAAACACCTCTTGATACAACTATTTATTACTTCACTCAATGACATGGACACATTAATATCACTATTATATCGGGGTACTAACACATTATGCTTTACGTTACTTGACACTGACTCTCGGACACACCTGAATGAATACACTTCCCACAGTAGGTAACTCACCCTAGGACGTTCTGACAAGACTCACGTGTACCCTGACGTAGGCCCAGTGAGTGCTGGCTGGGCTGCCTCCTATGAGAGGCTTCTGCTTAGCTGGGGTCTGGTCGGGAAGTCTCCCTCCCGACCTGGGGAGAGAGTGAGCTGACTCTGAGAATTCCAGAGTAATGAGCGACCTCAGAACGGTTCAAATGACAACCAGGATCAGAATGATAATCAGAATGGTAATGGAATGGTAATGCCCGTGGACGGGACTGTAGGGCCTTTATATGGGGTCGGCCCAGCCGGCTTCTGACCTCTAACAATTAACACTAAACTGGTTTGATCTGGATGTGTGCAGGTGTGGTCCTGGCCAGGTGTCTTGGCTAGGTGCGGTTGTAGGTCACCGGCTCACGTCATTAGCGAGGTCAAGTCCCTTGGGTCGACCTGAGGTGTGTCAACCTGGAATGCGGTGGTACCACGAGGTCTGTGGTGTACTCGCTGTTATA
>NW_024718472.1:0-1632 GCF_018991925.1 Homarus americanus
CCTCCTCCAAGTTATTCTTATTTATTCAAGTACCTTCAGTTGAGTCGGTTTTTGTGGGGATATTTATTGCCGTGTTCCGTGTTTGTTCCTTTATTTGATGATATCTTGGGGTAGGTTTCACTACTCAGGTATACAGGATATTAGGATCACGACAATTCCCATCTGATTAAACTGCGTGAGGTGTTGGATAAACTTTCCACAGCAGGTCTTAAAATTAAACTCTCAAAATGTGAGTTTTTAAAATCCAGAATCCATTTCCTTGGTCATATAGTTGACGGTGAGGGCATACACACAGTAGATGATCAGTTGATCATGTGCTTAGTTTTCTTGGCTTATCTGGATATTATCGTTCTTTTATCAAGAACTATGCAACATTAGCATCGCCCCTAACAAGGTTGCTAAATAAAGATGCAATGTTTATATGGGATGCTGAACAAGAAAATAGTTTTGCGGCATTGAAGATAGCGCTTACCAATGCCCCTGTTCTAGCATTCCCTGACTACACTCAACCTTTCACCCTCTGTACTGACGCTTCTGGACTTGGAATCGGAGCTGCACTCATGCAAGAGGATACGCGTGGAAAGTTTAGAGTGATAGCTTTTGCAAGCCGTAAGGGTATTGATGCTGAAACACGTTATTCGTTAACGCATTTGGAAACGTTAGCCGTTGTGTGGGCACTTAAAAAATTTAAAGACATTATCTTTGGATATAAGATAACTGTTTTTTACGAATCATGCGGCAGTAACTGAGCAGTTCCATGGCAGAAACTTATCAGGCAGATTAGCACGCTGGTATCTGACAATTCAGGAATTTGGCCCCAAGTTTTGGTATTTACCGGGAAGGACGAATGTTGTAACCGACGCTTTGTCAAGAAATATAGCACCAGTGATGCCTGTATCAACGTACAGTTTTTCGCAACTGGAAGATGAGCAACGACGCGACCCATTATGGTCAGCAGTCATTTTGCTCTCAAATCGGGAGAGGATGTTAAACTCCCCAAATTAAATCTTCCCTTAAGTCAGTTTGAATTACGACATAACATACTCCATAGGTCGAAAAAGACGCCAGAGTGTATTGTTTCCCAAATAGTCGTACCTGACACGTTGTGTGAAACGATTATAACATTGTTCCATGATGTTCCACAGGCAGGTCACCAGGGTCGTGACAAATGCATGGCGGAATTAGGAAAGAAGTATTTCTGGAACACAATGAAGAAATACATAGAATTACACATTGCTAAATGTTTGGCATGTGCTCAACAGGATCAACGGCCCCGATTCTACAATATCCTACACCAGACTGTCAGTTTGACACAGTCGCTATTGACTTGTTACAACTCCCGAGGAGTCATCAGGGATCAGCGTACGTCTTAGTGTGTGTGGATCATTTTTCTAGATTCGTGGTCTTGGTCCCACTAAAAGATAAAACAGCCGATTCGGTGGCATATGCCATAGTGATCAATCTTGTATGTCCATATACTACGCCTAAAGTTCTTCTCTCTGACAATGGGACAGAGTTCAAGAATCAGCTAGTAACGCAAATATGTGCGCAATATGGAATTAAACAAAGTTTTGTGACAGCTTATCATCCACAGGCTAATGGCCTTGTTGAGAGAACCAATCGCAAGATTAA
>NW_024718473.1:0-8550 GCF_018991925.1 Homarus americanus
GTCCCTGATCGAGTATAACAAAGTCGCCTGAACGATTATAACAAAGTCCCCTATTCGAGTATAACAAAGGACTTTGATCGAGTATAACAAAGGCCTCTCATTGAGTATAACAAATTCCCTTGATCGAGTACAACAAAGTCCCCTGATCGAGTATAACAAAGTCCCTGATTGAGTATAAAAAGTCCCCTGATCGAGTATAACAAAGTCCCCTGAACGATTATAACAAAGTCCCCTGATCGAGTATAACAAAGTCCCCTGAACGATTATAACAAAGGCCCCTGATCAAGTATAACAAAGTCCTGATCGAGTATAGCAAGCCCCTCATCAGATAACAAAGTCCCCTGATCGAGTATAACAAAGTCCCCTGAACGATTTTGCAACAAAGGCCCTGATCGGTATAACAAAGTTTCCTGATCGAGTAAAAGACAAGTCCTCATCGAGTATAACAAAGGCCCCTCATCAAGTATAACAAAGTCCCATGATCGAGAATAACAAAGTCCCCTCATCGAATAAAACAAATTCCCCTGATCAAGTATAACAAAGTCCCCTGATCGAGTTTAACAAAGTCCCCGTGATCGAGTATAACAAAGTCTCCTGATCGAGTATAAGAAAGCCCCCTGATCGAGTATAACAAAGTCCCCTGATAGAGTATAACAATGTCCCCTGATCGAGTATAACAAAGGCCCCTGATCGAGTGTAACAAAGGCCCCTCATCGATTATAACAAAGTCCCCTGGTCGAGTAAAACAAAGGCCCCTGATCGAATATAACAAAGGCGCCTGAACGAGTATAACAAAAGGAAGCCCCTGATCGAGTATAACAAAGTTCCTGATCGGGTATATAGCAAAGCCCCTGATCAGTATATTAAAGTCCCCTGATCCGAGAATAACAGATCCACAGAGTCGGTATAACTAAAGCTCCTGATCCAAAATTATAGCAAGTCCCTCATCGAGAGGTATGACAAAGGCCCCTCATTGAGTATAACAAGTCCCATGATCGAATAACAAAAGTCCCTCTCGAATATAACAAAGTCCCTGATCAGGTATAAGAAAAGTCCTGGTCGAGTATAAGAAAGTCCCTGATCGAGTATAACAAGGCCTGATCAAGTATAACAAGGAGTCCCTGATCGAGTATAACAAAGTCCCCTAAGTCGAGTATAACAAAGTCCCTGATCGAGTATAACAAACTCCTGGTCGAGTATAACAAAATTCCCTAATTGAGAATAACAAGGATCCCTGATCGAGTATAACAAAGTCGCCTGAACGATTATAAAAAAGTCCCCTATTCGAGTATAACAAATCTCCTGATCGAGTATAAAAATGGCTCCTAATCGAGTATAACAAAGTCCCCTGAACGATTATAACAAAGGACGCTGATTGAGTATAACAAAGTTTCCTGATCGAGTAAAACAAAGCCCCCTGATCGAGTATAACAAAGTCACCTAATCGAGTACAACAAAGTCTCCTGTTCGAGTATAACATAGGCCCCTGATCGAGTTTAACAAAGGCCCCTCATCGAGTATAACAAAGTCCCCCGGTCGAGTATAACAAAGGCCCCTGATCGAATATAACAAAGGCGCCTGAACGAGTATAACAAAGACCCTCATCGAGTATAACAAAGTTCCCTGATCGAGTATAACAAAGCCCACTGATCGAGTATAACAAAGTCCCCTGATCAAGTTTAACAAAGTCCCCTAAACGAGTATAACAAAGTCCCCTCATCGAATATAACAAAGTCCCCTTTCGGGTATAACAAAGGCCCCTGATTGAGTATAACAAAGTTTCCTGATCGAGTAAATCAAAGCCCCTTGATCGAGTATAACAAAGACCCCTGATCGAGTATAGCAATGATACCTTATCGAGTATAACAAAGTCCCCTGAACGATTATAACAAAGGCCCCTGATCGAGTATAACAAAGTTTCCTCATCGAGTAAAACAAAGCCCCCTGATCGAGTATAACAAAGTCCCCTGATCGAGTATAACAAAGTCCCCTGATCGAGTATAACAAAGGCCCCTGATCTAGTTTAACAAAGGCCCCTCATCGAGTATAACAAAGTCCCCTGGTCGAGAATAACAAAGGCCCCTGATCGAATATAACAAAGGCGCCTGAACGAGTATAACAAAGGCCCCTGATCGTGTTTAACAAAGTTCCCTGATCGAGTATAACAAAGCCCACTGATCGAGTATAACAAAGTCCCTCTCATCGAGAATAAGAAAGTCCCCTGATCGAGTATAACAAAGCCCCCTCATCAAGTATAACATAGGCACCTGATCGAGTATAACAAAGACCCTTGGTCGAGTATAACAAATTCACCTGATCGAGTATAACAAAGGCCCCTGATCGAGTATAACAAAGGCCCCTGATCGAGTATAACAAGTCCCTGATCGAGTATAACAAAGTCGCCTTAACGATTATAACAAAGGCCCCTGATCGAGTATAACAAAGTTCCCTGATCGAGTATAACAAAAGCCCTGGGTGGAGTATAACAAAGTCCCTGATCGAGAGTAAAACAACGTCCCTGATCGAGTATAACAAAAGCCCCTCATCGGGGTTTAACAAGGCCCTAATCGAGAGTATAACAAACTCTGGTCGAGAGTATGCAAAACCCCCTGATCGAGTATAACAAAGTCCTTAACGATTTATAACAGGCCCCTGATCGAGTATAGCGAAGTTCCTAATCCGAGTATAACAAAGCCCCTGATCGAGTATAACAAAGTCCCCTGATCGAGAATAACAAAATTCTGATCGAGTATAACAAGCACGCAGTCGAAATTATAACAAAGTCCCTGATCCGCAGTATAACAAAGACACTCTGATCCGGAGTATAACAAAAAGAACCTGGTCGAGTATAACAAGTCCCTGACAGGTAACAAATGCTGATCCAGGTATAACAAAGGCCCTGATCAGGTATAACAAAGTCCCTGGTCGGTATAACGTATACTAATCGAGTATAACAAAGGCCCCTGATCGAGTATAACAAAGTCCCATAATCGAGAATAAGAAAGTCCCCCCTTCCAATATAACAAAGTCCCCTGATCGAGTATAAGAAAGTCCCCTAATCGAGTTTAACAAAGTCCCCTGATCGAGTATAACAAACTCCCCTGGACGAGTATAACAAAGTCCCCTGATCGAGTATAACAAAGTCCCCTGATCGAGTATAACAAAGTCGCTTGAACGATTATAACAAAGTCCCCTATTCGAGTATAACAAAGTCCCCTGATTGAGTATAAAAATGGCCCCTAATCGAGTATAACAAAGTCCCCTCATCGAGTAAAACAAAGTCCCCTCATCGAGTATAACAAAGCCCCTCATCGAGTATAACAAAGTCCCCTGATCGAGGATAACAAAGTCGTTGATCGAGTATAAGAAAGTCCCCTGATCGAGTATAACAAAGTCTCCTGATCGAGTATAACAAAGTCCCCTGCTCGAGTATAACGAGGCCTCTGATCGAGTATAACAAAGGCCCCTCATCGAGTATAACAAAGTCCCCTGATCGATTATAAAAAAGTCCCGTGATCGAGTATAACAAAGTCCCCTGATCGAGTATAAAAAAGTCCAATGATCGAGAATAACAAGGTACCCTAATCGAGTATAGCAAAGCCCCTGATCGAGTATAACAAAGTCCCCTGATCGAGTATAACAAAGTCCTCTGATTGAGTATAATAAAAGCCCCTGATCGAGTTTAACAAAGGCCCCTAATCGAGTACAACAAACTCCCCTGGTCGACTATAACAAAGTCCCCTGATCGAGTATAACAAAGTCCCCTGATCGAGTATAACAAAGTCCCCTGAACGATTATAACAAAGGCCCCTGATCGAGTATAACAAGGTTACCTGATCGAGTATAACAAAGCCCCCTCATCGAGTATAACAAAGTCCCCTGATCGAGAATAACAAAGTCCCCTGATCGAGTATAACAAAGGCCCCTGATCGAGTTTAACAGAGGCCCATGATCGAGTATAACAAAGTCCCCTGGTCGAGTATAACAAAGGCCCCTCATCGAGTTTAAGAAAGGCCCCTTATCGAGTATAACAAAGTTCCCTGGTCGAGTATAACAAACTCCCCTGGTCGAGTATAACAAAGTCCCCTGATCGAGTATAACAAAGTCCCCTGATGGAGTATAACAAAGTCCCCTGAACGAATATAACAAAGGCCCCTGATCAAGTATAACAAAGCCCCCTGATCGAGTATAACAAAGCCCCCTCATCGACTATAACAATATCACCTGTTCAAGTGTAAGAAAGTTCCCTGAATGAGTAGAACAAAGGCCCCTAATCGAGTTTAACAAAGGCCCCTCATCGAGAATAACAAAGGCCTTTGATCGAGTTTAACAAAGGCCCCTATTCGAGTATAACAAAGTCCCCTGATCGAGTATAAGAAAGTCCCCTGAACGAGTATAACACAGTCCCATCATCGAGTATAACAATGTCCTCTCATCGAATATAACAATGTCACCTGATCGAGTATAACAAAGTCCCCTCATCGAGTATAACAAAGGCCCTTCATCGAGTATAACAAAGTTTCCTGATCGAGTAAGAAAAAGCCCCTTAATCGAGTATAACAAAGTCCCCTGATCAAGTTTAACAAAGTCCCCTGAACGAGTATAACAAAGTCCCCTCATCGAGTATAACAAAGTCCCCTTTCGAGTATAACAAAGGCCCCTGATTGAGTATAACAAAGTTTCCTGATCGAGTAAAACAAAGCCCCTTGATCGAGTATAACAAAGACCCCTCATCGAGTATAGCAATGATACCTTATCGAGTATAACAAAAAGTCCCCTTAACGATTGTAACAAAGGCCCTGATCGAGTATAACAAAAGTTTCCACTCATCGGAGTAAAACAAAGGACCCCCCTGATCGAGTATAGCAATGATACCTTATCGAGTATAACAAAGTCCCCTGAACGATTATAACAAAGGCCCCTGATCGAGTATAACAAAGTTTCCTCATCGAGTAAAACAAAGTCCCCTGGTCGAGAATAACAAAGGCCCCTGATCGAATATAACAAAGGCGCCTGAACGAGAATAACAAAGGCCCCTGATCGTGTATAACAAAGTTCCCTGATCGAGTATAACAAAGCCCACTGATCGAGTATAACAAAGTCCCTCTCATCGAGAATAAGAAAGTCCCTTGATCGAGTATAACAAAGCCCCCTCATCAAGTATAACATAGGCCCCTGATCGAGTATAACAAAGTCTCCTGATCGAGTATAACAAAGGACTTTGATCGAGTATAACAAAGTTCCCTGATCGAGTATAACAAAGTCCCCTGATTGAGTATAAAATGTCCCCTGATCGAGTATAACAAAGTCCCCTGAACGATTACAACAAAGGCCCCTGATCGAGTATAACAAAGTTCCCTGATCGAGTATAACAAAGCCACCAGATCGAGTATAACAAAGTCCCTGATCGAGTATAACAAAGTCCTGATCGAGTATAACAAGCTGATCGAGTTTAACAAGGCCCCTAATCAGGTATAACAAACTCCTGGTCGAGTATAAAAAGCCCCTGATCAGGTATAACAAAGTCCCTTAACGATTATCAAAGGCTGATGAGTATAACAAAGGCCTCTGATCGAGTATAACAATGCCCCTGATCAAGTATAACAAAGGCCTCTGATCGAGTATAAGAAAGAACCCTGGTCGAGTATAACAAAGTCCCCTGACAGAGTAAAACAAATGCCCTGATCGAGTATACAAAGGCCCCTGATCGAGTATAACAAAGTCCCTGGTCGAGTATAACAATGTCCCTAATCTAGTATAACAAAGGCCCTGATCGAGTATAACAAAGTCCTTGATCGAGTATAACAAGACCCCTGATCGAGTATAGCAATGATACCTTATCGGAGTATAACAAGTCCCTGAACGATTATAACAAGGCCCTGATCGAGGGTATAACAGGGTTTCCTCATCGGGTAAACAAAGCCCCTGATCAGGTATAACAAAGTCCCTGATCCAGTATAACAAAGTCCTGATCGGTATAAGGCCCTGATCGAGTTTAACAAAAGGCCCTCATCGGGTATAACAAAGTCCCTGGTCGAGAATAACAAGGCCCTGATCGGATATAACAAAGGGCCTGAACGGAGTATAACAAGGCCCCTGATCGTGTATTACAAGTTCCTGATCGGGTATAACAAAGTCCCCTGGTAGAGTATAAAAAGGCCCTCATCGAGTTTAAGAAAGGCCCTCATCGGGTATAACAAAGGTTCCCTGGTCAGGTATAACAAACTCCCTGGTCGGGTAACAAGTCCCTGATCGAGTATAACCGAGTCCCTGTTCGAGTATAATAAAGTCCCTGAACTGAGATATAACAAAGGCCCTGATCCAAGTATAACAAAGCCCTGATCGAGATAACAAGCCCCTCATCGGACTATAACAATATCCCTGTTCAAGTGTAACAAAGTTCCCTGGACGGGTAGAACAAAGGCCCTAATCGGGTTTAAAAGGCCCTCATCGAGAATAACAAAGGCCTTTCATCGGGGTTTAACAAGGCTATTCAAGTATAAAAAGTCCCTGATCGGTATAACAAGTCCCTGAACGAGTTATAACAAAGGCCCTGATCGAGTATAACAAGGTTACCTGATCGGGTATAGCAAGCCCCTCATCGAGTATAACAAAGTCCTGATCGGGGAATAACAAAGTCCCTGATCGAGTATAACAAAGGCTGATCGGGTTTAACAGGGCCCATGATCGAGTATATCAAAGTCCTGGTCAAAAGTATAACAAGGCCCTCATCAAGGTTTAAGAAATGCCTCATCGAGTATAACAAAGGTTCCTGGTCGAGTATAACAAACTCCCCTGGTCGAGATTATAAAGTCCCTGATCG
The DNA here is from genome assembly GCF_018991925.1 of Homarus americanus. NCBI lineage: Eukaryota > Metazoa > Arthropoda > Malacostraca > Decapoda > Nephropidae > Homarus > Homarus americanus. The sequence goes on from NW_024718473.1 coordinate 6,824, forward strand.
GAGTATAAAGTCCCCTGATCAGGTATAACAGAGTCCCTGAACAGATATAACAAGGCCCTGATCAGTATAACAAAGCTGATCGAGTATAACAAAGCCCCCTCATCGACTATAACAATATCACCTGTTCAGAGTTTAAAGTTCCTGAACAGAGTAGAACGAGCCCTAATCAGGTTTAACAAAGGCTGATCAGGGAATAACAAAGGCCTTTGATCGTGTTTAACAAAGGCCCTATTCGGAGTATAACAGAGTCTGATGGTTACAAAGTCCTGAACTGGTATAGTCCATGTGGGGTATTTGTATCTCATGATATAACAATGTCTGATCGGGTATAACAAGTCCCTCTCGGGGTTATAAAGGCCCTTCATCGGGTATATAAAGTTTCATGATCGGGTGTAAAGCATTGATCGGTATAACGTTGATCAAGTTTTAACAAAGTCCTGAACAGGTATAACAAGTCTCATCGGGTATTTAAGTCCTTTGGGTATAAAAGGCTGATTGGGTATAACAAAGTTTCCTGGTCGGGTAAACAAGCCCTTGATCCGGTATAACAGCCCTGATCGGTATAGATGATGCTTTCGGTTCAAAGTCTGAACGATTATAACAAAGGTGATGAGTTGAAGGTTTCTGATCTGTATGCTCTGGTTAGATCTGATCGAGTATAACAAGTCTGATCGGTTAAGGCCCTGATCTAGTTTGACTAGGGGCTCATCAGGTATAACAAAGTCCCTGGTCGAGAATAACAGGGCCCTGATCGAATATAACAAAGGCGCTGAACAGTTATAACAAGGCCCCTGATCGTGTTTAACAAGAGTTCCCTGATGCAAATGCTCTTTCAGCCCCACTGATCAGCGATACAACAAAGTCCTCTCATCGAGAATAAGAAAGATCCCACGATCCAGAGAGTATATCAAAAGCCCCCCTCATCCATTCTCTTTGGGCTGATCGAGTATAACAAAGTCCTGATCCGGGGTATAACAAGGACTTTTGATCGAGTATAACGAAAGTTCTGATCTAGGTATAACAAAGTCCCCTGATTGAGTATAAATATCCCTGATCGGTATAACAAAAAGTCCTGAACGATTATAACAAAATATCGAGTATAGCAAAGGTTTACCTGATATAAGCAAGCCGCAGATCGATAACAAGTCCCCTGATCGAGCCTATAACAAGAATCCCTGATCGGTATAACAAAAAGCTGATCGAGTTTAACAAAGGCTAATTGAGTATAACAAACTCCCCTATTCGGTATAAAAAAGCCCTGATCGAGTATAACAGGAAGTCCTTGATTTATAACAAAGGCCTGATCGGTGCCAGGAGATTTCCCTGATCTGAGGTATAATAAGGCTTATCGAGTATAACAAAGTCCCTGATCGAGAATAACAAAGTTTTGATCGGTATAACAAAGGGCCTGATCGAGGTTTAGCAAGGTCCATGATCGAGTATAACAGGTCTGATGTTCGGTTAACAAAGGCCTGATCGGGTTTAACAAAGGCTGTCGGAGTATAACAAAGTCCCCTGGTCGGTATAACAAGCTCCTGATCGATTATAAAAGTCTGATCAGTATAACAACCCCCCTGATCGGGTATAATGAGCCCCCTCATCGGTATAAATCCGTTTGATCAAGTATAACAAAGTCCCTGAATAGGTAGAACAAAGTCCCTAATCGAGGGTTTAACAAAAGGCCATCGAAGATATCAAAGGCAACTGATCGAGGGTTCTTTCAAAAG
>NW_024718474.1:0-19241 GCF_018991925.1 Homarus americanus
CTATCAATACAGAGGCGCTATTTAGCCGTGAAGTTCTCTCAGAAACCCAACAAGACAATATGTGGTCACGTAAAAATTTCAGGTTAATTTTTAACACCATTCGTCATTTTAAACCTTGGCACCTGTAGATTAAGAAAATATATGGTGATATTTTTTCTGATGGGATAAAGGTCGTATTTGTCCAGAGAAGTAAGAGAGGAAAAAAATCACTTGAGAGGCATGACGCACAGAGTGTCTAAGGTGATAAAAGATCATATACTACCATTTGGGTTTTCAAATTAAGTTCATTACATAAAATATCAAACTCATAAAGATTACAAAAGAAGAGAATACCATGAGCTCTCTACAGCTATTGTCAGCTGTCAATATGCTGATGTACAGAAGCTACACAATGTTATTGGTGACTGTAATCCCAGAAAAATGATGCTCTTATAAACTTGGTAACTGGAGCTGTAATGCCAGAAAATGCCAAATATGACAATCTATGTGCATATGAAGTTGGAAGACAAAATTATGAAAATTTTGTCAAGGAACGTATTGTTGGTCCATTGGGCATCTGGGAAAAGCTGTCCAAGGTTAATCTACTGTCGTGGAAAGCAGCAAATAAGACTTCAACCATCAAATTGTTATCACAAGTTATAGAACTTAAGCAGGACATACAGTATATGCATCACAGAAGGGCAGCACTGTACATGTCAAGTCACCAGACACTGATGTGTTTGGCATATTAAAACAGCCTCAACTTGGAGAAAATACAAGTATGATAACAGGAACTGGTGAGCGACGACACATTGGGCAGAGAGCCTTACAGGTTTCCATGCCTTCACAGGATCTGACTGCATTGGAAAATTTGTTGGCAAAGGAAAGAAAGCATGTTGGAGCACTTTGATGAAATCTAACACAAAAGTCCTAGATACATTCAAGATGCTGAGTAGACCAAATGCCCTCCAGCAGACATGTACAGTATATTGGTCTAGAGGAATTTGTATTTAAGCTCTATTGTCCACGAATGACTTTCACTAAACTGTCAAAACTTAGATGGCATCTCTTCAAGATAACGCAGGCAGAAGCTGGAGAACTACCAGCGACTGCAGCAACTCTAAAGTATCATATATTGAGAGGAAAGTATCAAGCTCTTCTGTGGTCTTGTGATGCAGACAGTGAAATGCTTTCACAATTAGAGCATGGCTGGAAGATTGACAATGACTGTTTCATACTAGTAATATCAGACCAACCACCAGCTCCAGAAGCAATCACAGAACTTGTTAAATGTGGATGTGGCGTCAGGAAATGTGGATCATTGTCATGTTCATACAGAAAGAATGAGAAAGAATAGCATGACATGCACCGAGATGTGTAACTGTCAAGCAGATGATGAGAAATGCCTAAACAAGGTGAAGGAATCTGTTGTACACAGAAGACTCTGATGACTCGGACTGAAGCAATGTCGTTAATAATAACTTGTGACTTGTATACACATGATGTATAACACTACAAACTTTTAATAAATATAAAACGGTGGTTCTAAGCTTTTCAGATAATGGTAATAAGTATATGTTTAATTTCCAGTATTTGTCTTTGGCAATTAATTTTACTTACTGCAATCTCTTCTTTGCCAGAGACAGGATGGCATATATGAGCAGCCATGTTTGTAACACACTTAAGATATTATAACAGCATTCATAATATATTACGTTAAATTGTAATGATATAATACTACATGTTCATAGGTTGTTAGTCATGTTTTAAGTTACTTAGGAGTTAATGGTAATACGTCTGTGGTTCATTACGCCGCTCTTTGATAAAACTTCTTTAATGGCATAAAACTTATAATAAACCGTTCAGAAAAAATTACACCACAGTTCCTTAACATAGTTTATAAGGATTATTACGATGTATGGTGTCAAAAATTAACATGAAATTTTTACGGGATTACTTAAGCTCCTACACTAAAACCTGCCGACCTAACCTAACCTTTTTTGCCCACCTCCACCTACTTACCTAACCTGACATAATCTAACCAAACCTGACATAATCTAACCTAACCTGACATTATCTAACCTAACCTGATATAATCTAACCTAACCTGACATAATCTAACCTAACCTGACGTAATCTAACCTAACCTGACGTAATCTAACCTAACCTGACATAATCTAACCTAACCTGACATAATCTAACCTAACCTGACATAATCTAACCTAACCTGACATAATCTAACCTAACCTGACATAATCTAACCTAACCTGACATAATCTAACCTAACCTGACGTAATCTAACCTAACCTGACGTAATCTAACATAACCTGACATAATCTAACCTAACCTGACATAATCTAACCTAACCTGACATAATCTAACCTAACCTGACATAATCTAACCTAACCTGACATAATCTAACCTAACCTGACATAATCTAACCTAACCTGACGTAATCTAACCTAACCTGACATAATCGAATCTAACCTGACATAATCGAACCTAACCTCCCCGTCTGACATAAGCTAACCTAATCAAACCTAACTTTCCCACCTACCGACCGTAACCTATCTACTTATTACCTACCTAACCTAACTTAACTTAATCCAACCTGACGTAATCTAACCTAACCTATTGAAACTTAACTTAACCACCTACCTCATCTAACACCACTTTGTAATCTCTTTGCACTACAGCTCACAGGATGAGTATGGGGGGCACAATAAACTAGCCTCTAACTGGCAAAATTAACAAAACTAACCTAACCTAACCCAACCTGACTTTACCTAACCTGATCTGATCTATCCAACTTAAACATCTTAGAATATATAATAAAGCCGCTAGGTTAATTTAGGCTAAATATGGTTGATTCATATTTCGTTTTGACAGAAATTCCCGGCAAAATAACGTATCTATATTAAGAACCACCGCCATGTTGGTTCCACGTTAACAAGACAAGGATACACTACAGAATAACCGGCGTTTGTTTAACCTCAATTACTACAGTTTACTTTATAATCTTACTTCACAATCTTCACTACATCTCACTTCACAATCTTCACTACATCTCACTTCACAATCTTCACTACATCTCACTTCACAATCTTCACTACATCTCACTCCACAATCTTCACTACATCTCACTTCACAATCTTCACTACATCTCACTTCACAATCTTCACTACATCTCACTTCACAATCTTTACCACATCTTACTTCACAATCTTTACCACTTCTTACTTCACAATCTTCACTACATCTCACTTCACAATCTTCACTACATCTCACTTCATAATCTTCACCACATCTCACTTCACAATCTTCACTACATCTCACTTCACAATCTTCACTACATCTCACTTCACAATCTTCATTACATCTCACTTCACAATCTTCACTACATCTCACAATCTTCACTACATCTCACTTCACAATCTTCACTACATCTCACTTCACAATCTTCACTACATCTCACTTCACAATCTTCACTACACCTCACTTCAAAATCTTCACTACATCTCACTTCACAATCTTCACTACATCTCACTTCACAATCTTTACCACATCTCACTTCACAATCTTCACTACATCTCACTTCACAATCTTCACCACATCTCACTTCACAATCTTCACTACATCTCACTTCACAATCTTCACGACATCTCACTTCATAATCTTCACTACATCTCACTTCACAATCTTCACTACATCTCACTTCACAATCTTCACTACATCTCACTTCACAATCTTCACTACATCTCACTTCACAATCTTCACTACATCCCACTTCACAATCTTCACTACATCTCACTTCACAATCTTCACTACATCTCACTTCACAATCTTCACTACATCTCACTTCACAATCTTCACTACATCTCACTTCACAATCTTCACTACATCCCACTTCACAATCTTCACTACATCTCACTTCACAATCTTCACTACATCCCACTTCACAAACTTCACTACATCTCACTTCACAATCTTCACTACATCTCACTTCACAGTCTTCACTACATCTCACTTCACAATCTTCACCACATCTCACTTCACAATCTTCACTACATCGCACTTCACAATCTTCACCATATCTCACTTCACAGTCTTCACTACATCTCACTTCACAATCTTCACTACATCTCACTTCACAATCTTCACTACATCTCACTTCACAATCTTCACTACATGTCACTTCACAATCTTCACTACATCTCACTTCACAATCTTCACAACATCTCACTTCACAATCTTCACTACATCTCACTTAACAATCTTAACCACATCTCACTTCACAATCTTCACTACATCTCACTTCACAATCTTCACTACACCTCACTTCACAATCTTCACTACATCTCACTTCACAATCTTCACTAACACCATCCTTCATCACTACATATAACAACATCCATAATCACTACTTATAACACCATCCATCATCATCACTACATATAACACTATCCATCATCACTACATATAACACGATCCATCATCACTACATATAACACCATCCACCATCACTCCATATAGAACCATCCATCACGACATATAACACCGTCCAACATCACTACATATAACACCAACCATCATCACTACATATAATATCATCCATCATCACTACATATAACTCCATCCATCATCACTACATATGACACCATCCAGCATCACTACATATAACACCACCCATCATCACTACATATAACATCATGCATCATCAGTACATATAACACCATCCGTCAACACTACATATAAAACCAACCTATCATCACTACATATAATATCATCCATCATCACTACATATAACACCATCCAACATCACTACATATAACACCACCCATCATCACTACATATTACATCATCCATCACTACATATAACTCTATCCATCATCACTACATATAACACCATCCAGCATCACTACATATAACACCAACCATCATCACTACATATAAAACCATCATATCATCACTACATATAACATCATGCATCATCACTACATATAACACAATTCATCACTACATATAGAACCATCCTATCATCACTACATATAATATCGTCCATCATCACTACATATAACACCATTCAACATCACTACATATAACACCACCCATCATCACTACATATAACATCATCCATCATCACTACATATAACTCTATCCATCATCACTACATATAACACCATCCAGCATCACTACATATAACACCAACCATCATCACTACATATATCATCATGCATCATCAGTATATATAACACCGTCCATCATCACTACATATATTACCCTCCTATCATCACTACATATAACACCATCCATCATTACTACATATAACGCCATCCTTCATCACTACATATAACACCATCCATCATCACTACATATTATAACACCATCCATCATCTCTACAAACACCAGTCCTCAACACTATAGTGATAAACAGAGCTTCATTTTGTTGTCAATTTCTTTAAATTCCAACCTTATTAAACCGTAATTCTTTCTGTATGGTCAAATTTTGATTTGACCTCAGTGAGAGAGCTGTTAGTGTCAGTACATCACAATGGTGTTCCGACGCACTGTATCGAAGGTGTCTGAGGTGGAAGTGAAGGCTTGCAAGGATTTCGTTGTAGACTTCGACACCAACTTTGTGGTGGTTGCAACAAACATCTACCATGGTGTGGCCCCTAAGCAGATTCGACCATTGTTTGAGGAATGTGGACAGATCGACCTATTTGTGATGCCCGCAAAAGACAACAAAAATGAACACTATGGCTTCGCATACATCCGATACTTTGACGAAGCCTCCTGTGATAAGGCTGTTGGACGATTGGATGGTGACAGCATTGGCCGCAGCCGAAAATCAACTAACAAGCTGGAAGTTAACTACTACAGTGCCCATGGTACCTTGAACAACCTTGACCGCCAAGCTGCTGAGTTCATTGTTCTATCCAATGTTGCCGACCAACAACCCGCCTCTATCCTTAAGAAGACCAACGTACGCACTACCGTTGCCCAGTCAGTTACCTTCAATTATGACAATTTGGGCGACATCAGGGAGCGCGAAACTTCCACAGCTACTTACACTCTGTCTGTACCTCCCAACCAATGAATCTAACTCAACTGCTGCCATCGAATAAGAAAATGTCTCCAATAGTTGTACCTCTGGGAACCTGGAGGGAGGCACCAACCCCTGATGAAGGCTCAGTAATATCTACCATGTTATTTAAACACTTATAACACATATAACATCATCCATCATCACTACATATAACACCATCCATCATCACTACATATAACACCATCTATCATCACTACATATAACATCATCCATCATCACTACAGATCGGTAGAGTAGTTTTCGAGATTCTCGTGCGGACACACAAGCAAACACACACACACACACACAAACAGACATACTTCTTTGTTTTATAGCGATAGAAGATAGATCATCACTACATATAACACCACCCATCATCACTACATATAACATCATCCATCATCACTACATATAACATCATCCATCATCACTACATATAACACCATCCATCATCACTACATATAACATCATCCATCATCACTACATATAACACCATCCATCATCACTACATATAACATCATCCATCATCACTACATATAACATCATGCATCATCACTACATATAACACCATCCATCAACACTACATATAAAACCAACCTATCATCACTACATATAATATCATCCATCATCACTACATATAACACCATCCAACATCACTACATATAACACCACCCATCATCACTACATATTACATCATCCATCACTACATATAACTCTATCCATCTTCACTACATATAACACCATCCATCATCACTACATATAACACCATCTATCATCACTACATATAACATCATCCATCATCACTACAGATCGGTAGAGTAGTTTTCGAGATTCTCGTGCGGACACACAAGCAAACACACACACACACACACACACACACAAACAGACATACTTCTTTGTTTTATATCGATAGAAGATAGATCATCACTACATATAACACCACCGATCATCACTACATATAACATCATCCATCATCACTACATATAACACCACCCATCATCTCTACATATAACATCATCCATCATCACTACATATAACATCATCCATCATCACTACATATAACACCATCCATCATCACTACATATAACATCATCCATCATCACTACATATAACACCATCCATCATCACTACATATAACATCATCCATCATCACTACATATAACACCATCCATCATCACTACATATAACACCATCCATCATCACTACAGATCGGTATAGTAGTTTCCGAGATTCTCGTGCGGACACACAAACACACACACAAACAAAAATACATACTTCTTTATTTTATATATATAGATACAAGAAACAAAAATCTTTAATTATTTATTAATTGTAAGTTTTTAGGTTTTCCTGGAACCATTGGCAGGAAATAAGGACACTTGAACCTTGAAAACTTACTGTCGTCATAATTATTTATAATAAACCTGTCGATGTTTATTTCCGGGTTAAAGTAAAAGCAAGGTTTTGTCTGGACTATTATCATATAGACAGTTGCTGGTTGACGATACTGAAGGCCTATACAGGTGTGTGGTGCTTGTGCTTGGTGATGCTTCGTTTATGAGATAATCCCAGGAGTGAACTTTGTTCTGAAAGGACAAACAAAAAAAGTCATTAGTTATCGTTGTCTCGGAAGTGCTTATATGTCGGTCACTCTTGTGTTGTCGATGTGTCCACCCCACAGAGTTATTGCGTGAAGTGACACATTAGACTTCAATTAAAGATCCTCTCCTCTCCATATGGAAGCTGTTCACACCTCTTGACAGTATTTGGTCTGACATTTAGTTATAAAGGTCGTTTTTTGTCTAGTTCATCTTCCTATGAAAATTAACAATTCATATCACGTTTTAGAGTTGTATGTTCTTCAAGCCAATTAACACAGTACAGGTAACACCAGAGTCAGGCAGGTACAGTGTTAAGCGTCGTGGTCTGCTGCTGTCTTACTGAGTAACGATGATGAAGTAAAGTGGGAAATGACTTTGCCATGAGAGAGGAGAGGAAAGAGAGAAGGAAAGAATAGAAACGGGAAGTAAAGTAGTAGGGAGTAATAGCAGGTGGGCTGTCCACCTAGCTGAGTCGAGGTGATTGGTTGGGGTGGTGGCCATACACAGCACGCTCCTGCTCGCTCAAGGGAGGCTGGGGTGGGGGGAGCTAAGCTAGTTAGGCATTCAGTACTGTATTGTGTGTTAATTTATGTAAGTTAAATGTTGGTGTTATTTTTTCATGTATTGTATAAAGTGAGTCTCTTTTTTATATAATAACTCACCTGAAGTGTCGCCCCAGGAAAAGGTAACAGAGACCTTAATGACACAGGTAGATTGTCACTCCCCTCGCCGCCCAGCGTATCCCACCTGAAGATTAACCATCCCGGCGATACCTGGAGGGGGGGGGGCTTAAGTATAATATATACTCTTATATAATAATGTTGATGCTATAATACACTGGCAGTCATAGTACAGTACATGTGTTGCCTTTATTGAGTTGAGTTTTGTATTTTTAGAAAAAGAGAGAGAAATCTGAGCAACATAATATGGAGACAGAGAGAGAGAGAGAGAAAGTGTATTACATTGCCACACCTGATTCCTTCCTGGTGTATATTTTTACCACCTCTGGTACAACTGTGTCTCTTGCCGATCTATTTTGCACTGTCGCTTCCTGCCTTTCATCTTCCACCTTTCATCTTCTCCTTCATCTTCTTCTCCCCATCGTCTTTCTCCTCCATCTTACCCCTTCATCTTCCCTCCCTTCTTCCTCCCTTCCATCTCCCCCATTCATTTCTTCCCCCTTCATCTTCCTTTCCCTTTTATTTTACCCCTCCATCTTCCCTCCTTTTACCTTCCTCCTTCGGTCTTCTCCTTTCTTTTCCACCAATCTCCTTACCTTCCACTGCTGTCTTAGTCCATTACTGTTTTAAGAAATTTAGTTTTTTCAAGGATTTCGATATTTCATTCACTTACAATTCTTTTTGTTTTAATTTCATTTTCTCACTCTTGATTCAAGTGATTCAAGAGATGCAGATAATTTGAAATATCCAGCCCTTATAATGTCTTTAGTGCCTCTTAAACTTGGGTAAATATTATTCCATTAAGTTTATAAACAAATACACGACTCAGACACGTTAGTATTATAATCACAAAGCAAAGATATCGAGAAGTTGTGACGCTTCATCTGTACAACCAGTTGAGAATAAACTTTCCTTCTCTAAAAGTTACAAGAAATGAGGGAGAGTTTCTCGCCAGGGGGCGCAGCGCTGTGAGAGAAGAATTAAATAAGCCTGATTAGCTAAGAAGACGACCAGGGGTAAGAAATGGTCCGTCTTGAGGATGTGGTTCAGGAGGTGAGGTGAAGATATAAACCTCGAAGACGTCATAAAACACAGAGATGACACTATTTCTAACCTTCCCAAGTCTCTGGTGGGTGGCAGGTGATCACCAACATGAAATACACCAACATGAAATACACCAACATGAAATGCGTCAAAATGAAATAGAAGATGCCAAGTGAGGTTGATTATGACTCAGACAGTAACCATAGCAGGACCTAAAAACAGCCAAGACTGTTCTAAAATGAGAACTTAAATTATAATTTCTGCCCAAGAGTGCGAGTGAGTGAACTTTAATTTCCATTATAGTACAGAATAAAACTTTAATGAGTTTATCTTCAACGTGATCTTAAATTTTAGTGGGTGAATTTTTTCATTGGATAATTAAGTCTTTGAGAATAACATTTTAAGGCGGCCATTTAGTGTCATCATGCTGTAAGATGTAGATACGCTCCAAAAAGTATGTTTACGATTTTGTGTTAGACGATATGACACAACAGACAAAGGATTTTGACGACCCTACCGAGACAACAGGAGTCACAGTGTTCATTTGAAATTCATCGGTCTCCTCCATAAAGGCACTTTTGGAGTGTTTGTTTACAACTCCTAGTGGTTAATGTGATGCAGCAGTGTACAGCTCATAGTCCATAAGGTGTTTCTTAGGCCAGACCCTTGAAAGTACAGTGGGTGGTTACACTACTCACCTGCCTTACACTCTCCCTGATGCTTTTGTTAGATGTTGAAACAGGAACTGTGGATCAACCTGTACAGCTTCTCCTTTTACTTTCACACAAACACTAGATTTAACATGTTGCCTAAGTACTTTGATGAAACAATAAGCACAAATGTGTTATCGTCATGATCCGCCTTATGTGATTATATTGCCAGTTGATGTGGGCCCGACCTTGTTTTGACACACTGACTGGCCTCGTGTTAATTTATTCTCACTTAACATACTTTTTTCGTACCTGAACTCCTCGACCGAACGCTCTTAAAGTTTGTAGAGAAGTTAAAACGGGTCTTATTGATATTCGTGTAGGCAGATTGATAGAGGTCCCAACAATAAGAGAGTACAGCCGGGTCCTGCTGGAGACACTGAACACATTTCAGTTATTACATCTGGAAATACACGATCACTCACCAAAGAAAACGAAGACAATTTTACCAACTAATATGGTCGAGGTTCTGTAGATATGGGCCACAGCTCACGTACGGTCGCTATCTGATCTTCTCGACCAGTGTAACAAGAAAGATCTTTACAAACACTATAATATGTAGTCAACGTGCAGTGACTCAGTAATAACTTATTGCTCCTTTGATTCAAGTGTTCGACAACAAGCCGAATATGTTCCCTCTGTTCCTTTGACTATCTTGTGTGTACGATCTTGTGGACTGGGGCGTGATCACGATCAATGGTTGTCCCACTCACTCACTCACTAGGTTTCCTGCCATCTCTTACCCATGAGATTAGATTAAATCTGCCCTGTCGTATCCTCTTTACCTATCCTATCCCCCCTTGTCTCTATTAACCTTAATATATCATCACTCTCTCTCCCCTACTCTCCTTCCCTGCTTCCTCTACCACTATCTCCACCTCCTCTTTCCTTCCCCTTCCACAATTATTATATCCTCATATCTATGTCTGTCATTCTCTTTATCTGTTCCTACTTCTTTCACTATATCTCTCTATCTCCTCAGCCTAAATCACAATGGCTACAAGAACGAGAGCTTGTGTTGGTAAAAGAGGAATTTTTGAACACCATGACAAATGTATATTTTTTGATGACTTAGGGAGAACGTGTGGCGTGATTAGTGTAGAAGATGAGATTGTCACACCCTTCTACCCAGTTTTGTTAGTCTCTTATGCCCCACCCTGCCAGTCCTCATACCCTACCCTTCTAGTTCCTCATACCCTACCCTGTTAGTCCCTCATACCCTAACCTGTTAATCCCTCATACCCTACCATTCCAGTCCCTCATATTCCACCCTACCAGATCCTCATACCTCACCCTTCCAGCCTGTCTTTGTGTCCCAACCAAATTAAGTTCTGTAAAAATCTACCTGATGTCTTTCGCCTTCCCTTACCATCATCTCCCAATTGGTTGTCTTGTAAATAGTAGATCGATGCCCTGGAGTCTCTGGTAGTTTCAATAAGTCTGGAGCCCAACTCATTAAGGAACTTCAGGGTGCTGTCATGCTGGGGAGGGAGGGAGAGGGAGCTGCATTATGCTGTCATGCAGGGGAGAGGGAGCTGCATTATGCTGTCATGCTGGGGAGGGAGGGAGAGGGAGCTGCATAATGTTGTCATGCTGGGGAGTGAGGGAGAGGGAGCTGCATTATACTGTCATGCTGAGGAGGGAGGGAGGGAGAGGGAACTTGCGATATGCTGTCATGATGGGAGGGAGGGGGAGAGGGAGCTGCAGTGCTGTCATGCTGGGAGAGGGAGAGGAGGCTTCATTGTGCTGTCATGCTGGGAGGAGAGAGGAACTGCATTATGCTGTCATGCTGGGGAGGAGGAGGCGGGATTTATAATGTTGTCATGCTGGGGAGGAGAGCTGCGTGTGCTGTGTGCTGGGGAGGGGAGAGCTGCATTGTGATGTCATGTGCTGGGGAGGAGAGGAAACACGTGCTGTCATGCTCAGGGAAGGGGGAGGAGAGGGACCTGTTATGCTGTCAAGCTGGGGATGGAGGGAGAGGGAGCTGCATTATTCTGTCATGCTGGGGAGAGAGGGAGTGGGAGCTGCATTATGCTGTCATGCTGGGGAGGGATGGAGAGGGAGCTGCATTATGGTGTCATGCTGGGGAGGGAGAGCATTGCTCATGCTGGGAGGGAGGGAGAGAGGGTTGCATTATGCTGTCATGCTGGGAAGGGAGGGAGAGGGAGCTGCCATTATGCTGTCCATGCTGGGGAGAGAGGGAGAGACATTATGCTGTCATGCTGGGGAGGGAGGGAGAGCGAGTTGCATAATGTTGTCATGCTGGGCAAGGAGGGAGAGGGAGCTGCATTATGCTGTCATGCTGGCGAGGGAGGGAGAGGGAGCTGCATTATGATGTCATGCTGGGAAGGGAGGGAGAGGAAGCTGCATTATGCTGTCATGCTCGGGAAGGAGGGAGAGGGAACTGCATTATGCTGTCAAGCTGGGGATGGAGGGAGATGGAGCTGCATTATGCTGTCATGCTGGGGAGAGAGGGAGAGGGAGCTGCATTAAGCTGTCATGCTGGGGAGGGATGGAGAGGGAGCTGCATTATGCTGTCATGCTGGGAGGGAGGAGGGAGCTGCATTATGCTGTCATGCTGGGGGAGGGAGGGAGGGAGAGGGAGCTGCATTATGCTGTCATGCTGGGAAGGTAGGGAGAGGGAGCTGCATTATGCTGTCATGCTGGGGAGGGAGGGAGAGGGAGCTGCATTATGTTGACATGCTGGGGAGGGAGGGAGAGGGAGCTGCATAATGTTGTCATGCTGGGTAGGGAGTGAGAGGGAGCTGCATTATGCTGTCATGCTGGGAAGGGAGGGAGAGGGAGCTGCATTATGCTGTCATGCTGGGGAGAGAGGGAGAGGGAGTTGCATTATGTTGTCATGCTGGGGACGGAGGTAGAGGGAGCTGCATTATGCTGTCATGTTGGGGAGGGAGGGAGAGGAGGTCGCATTATGCTGCATGCTGCATTAATATGATGCAGCATAACTCCAGCAGTCTCACTACAGCTTTGTATGTTTACTGTATGTTTACAGTCGAATGAAAACCTGAGAGACTACTCAATATAAGTCCTTTCATTATCATTGTCACGGACACGGACACAAGAATTCAATGGATCTAAGTAACGAAAATAAGGAATAATTTAAGTTGTTGTCAAAGACTTTCATATGATTATTGTTTATAACTGAAGGTCTTGGAACTATTTTATCACAACAAAGAAATATCATGCAGTAAAACATGGACAGTGACGAAGTACAATAAAGAACAAACACAAACTGTGACATAGAGAACATCCAAGATACAGGAAGACAAACAATAGTAAAATGACAAGGACAGTCATGAGGACACTGAAGGTGAAACTAACAAAAGATACCTGGAGGAGTTGTTATAAATATTGATTTATGTTTTTAACTTTTTGTACTTTTTTGAAGATTTTGTTTTCTCCATAATACAAAAATATCGGTTAATATTCGTTTTTATTTCCAATAGGTATTTGGCATTTTTTTACCATTATCACTAGGATTATTTTCAGGTTAGGTCAGGTGAGGTCAGGTAAGGTAGGTTAAAGAATACCAAAATACAAAAAAAAAAAAATATCTACCAATTGGGGAAATTGGGATGAAAATTTTTTTTTACCCAATTTTCTCCAAGAGGTGTAAGATGATCTTGCAGCTTCATACAAATTCACTAAACAACAATAATAATCCAAGAGTTAGTAAGGCATCACCTGGTCATGTTAAGCCCACCTGGTGAAGATAAACATGTTGGTAATGTTTTTATCGTGACTGAACCACCTCACACAGCAGCCCTGAGGCTTTAGGCCACTGACTTAAGTGCTTACATTATACAAAATAACGCTCTGTAATGGCCGATGATGCTGTTTTGGTTGTCTAATTGTAGTTTCCAACACAGTAATTACAGCAGGTATCTTTTTATTATCCTGCCATTAAAATAATTAAGTGAATTTATAGACTTACGTAACATCATGAAAGTATAAACCGATGAATTAAAATTAAATAATTATCTTATAAAACAACTAATCTAATTAATTTTCCTTTGAGAGTTAAAGGGATAAAATACACACTAACTGGAGTCTAACTAACCTGGTGTGACTCCTCTCCGCCCCACCCAACACATAATCATCCACTCCAGGTAACCTTACACCGCCTAATGGAGCCAAACCTAATAGAATCACACCGAACTTATCCAAATAAACTTTTCAGTGGGTAACCTTGACTCTACCACACCTTGGCTTTAGACGCTAGTATAAGTCTGGCTGGAGGGACCGTAGTCATTATAATGGAAGCTTTTTAATAATAGCCATTACCTGCCTCCCGTTAACACTAATGAAATGTTCCTATAATTAAACAAACTACAATTAAATCCAAATCCTTTTTAATATTTACATAATTTACTGGAGTGTTTCATTATTTTAGTGTGGGGGGCGTTTGTTGTGGCCGGGACTCCTCTTCAGATAATATAAATACAGATAATGTTGTTTTAATAAGTAATCTCTTAATGAAAATGTAGAGAAAATTGGTCAACAAATCTTAACAGTTATCCTGATTTCTTAAAGAACAATAGAGGAATAAGAAGAGGAGGAGGAGGGAAAGAAAAGAAAGCATAAAGAAACAATATAACAAAGATGAACAACAGAGAAAAAATGAAGAATAAGATGAAAGAAACTTAGACTGATTAAAAAGACGTATAACAATCTGATTAAAACTAATCACTATATTAGATCAGATCAGATCAGATCAAGGTTAGGTTAGTTTTGGTTAGATAAGGTCAGGTTAGGCTAGGCTAGGCTAGGCTAGGCTAGGCTAGACTTGTTTTACACAAGGTTAGGTTACGTTAGGTTACGTTAGGTTAGGTCAGGTTAGACTAGGCTAGCCTAGGCCAAGGTGGGTGGAGCTTTGCTGACGTCAGCAGGCAGACTTCCTCGCCTACCTCTCACCTCTTATAAACAGAACATTTTATGGTTCTATATACTGTACTTTGTTATCTCAGTATCACACATAGAAAATAATACTAATAGAGAGTTTAATCTTGCATATAACTTTAGCTAAGGACACCAGTCAGTGTGGTGGGTGATACACAGAAGGAAAGGTTAAAAGAAAAACAATGTATTTCAGTTATAGTCTTGTATTTAAATAACTGCAGCTTAAGATAGGGTAATGATGACTATATATACAGTTGCCTACAGGAGTTCTTTTCCTCCCTGTTTGTCCATTATACTAATAATGTAGACATGAGGTGACAGGAGTTATGACTTCATATGATAAGTGTTACAGCCACTGACAACAGATTATCAGATTATGGGTGGTGGGGGGGTGGGGGGGGGCAGTTAGAGCAGGTGATCACAGGTGCTGCCTTTGCCTCCAGGTGTGAGTGATGTGACAGGAATTATGACCTCACAAGACAAGTGTTACCTTCACTGACACTTGTTTCATCAAAAGATTAAACACGTAGACGTTTGCAGTCATCCATAGACTCACATTTATGGTACAACAGTTGCAGAAGTGCATGCAACACACCTGGTTCCACATTGAGCTGAGAATCCAACGATGCAGTGTACTGATAGATGGGAAACGAAATTGACTTCTATCAGGCAAGTAGTGATAAGCTTTCGGGCTTAAGCTGCAAAAGGGCAGTACTCGACTGATATCCTCCTCAGACCAGTATATTACAGGGACACCAGTTGAGAACAAAATCACTTGGGAAGAGAAAAAAAAACTACTAAAAACATCATTAGTCGCAGCAGTAGCCTTGATATAAGTATTTTCTCTTTGGTCTTGCAAATAAATCCTCTCCTTCTCCTATCCTTTTTTTTTCTCAGTGAGAGGAACATCTCTCTCCCTCCTTACATCATCCAGTTCACGTTGTAAATCCACAGTGATCAGAACTGGTCTCTCTTCCTCTGACTTGTCTGCTACTATTAATGTTCCTATGTCCAATAGGGCAGAGAGAGAGAGAGAGAATTGTAACTATGTACAATTGCCTACAGGATAACCTTTCCTCCCTGTTGTGCTCATTATATTAATAATGTAGACATTAGGTGAGGTTCTTAGATTAGACTTTTTGTGCAAGAGATAGGAAACGTAGGACTTAGGTGTGTTCTCCTGTGGCTGGGATAGGGCATGTAGCTGAGAGGATAGATAGAGTCTTGTCAGGGGAAGTACCAATCCGGTAGTGTGTCTTAGAGTAGGAGGCAACGACATAGGAAAGGTTAGGAGTGAGGAACTTTTCAGCAGGTATAGGGACGCATTAGGGAAGATTAGTGATAGGGTAGGGAACCCAATAGTATGTGGTGTCTCGTCTAGAAGAGGATGGCGGTGAAAGGCTGTCCAAGGCAATTGCTATAAATTGCCGACTGGAATAAAAAAAACATTGTGTAAGCAATGGTTGGGCGTTCATTGATAACTGGCGACGATTCTACGGCAACGACTACCTGTACAGTCGTGACGGGGTACACTTGTCTGGAGTGTGAAATTGTCACTCCGAAGGGGAAGTTTCGCCAGTAGATAGAGGGGAGTATAATTGGTTACTCAGAACAAGGGGTAAAACAGGACCAGGGAAGGGTAGGTTTAAATGTGTACTATACAAACAGTAGGAGCATTAGAAATAAAATAGACTTGCTGAGAGCGGTTGTATGTACTGAGAATGTAGACGTCATAGTAGCCACCTAAACCTGGATGAATCTGGCGAGCAAGAACTTTTATCTGAGTAACACAAAGAAGGGTACAACCTTTTTCACAAGGACAGGGAAGGTAGGAAGGGGGGAGGAGTTGCACTCTTCGTCAGAGATACATTAAAATGGTGCATTAATAATGCAATAAAGGGTGAAATAGGAACTGAGTCTGTATGGGTAGAAATGGCAGAAAGAAGCGAAAACTAATTATGGGAGTGATTTACCGGACCCCAAGTCTTGGGAAAGAAGCAACTCAGCCCATATGGCAGGAAATGAGTAGGGCAGCAATATACAACAACCTATGCATTATGGGGGATTTCAACTTCAGAAATATTGACTGGGACAACATTGAAGGTGACTATGAATCTGAAGACTTCCTAGACGCAGTACAGGACAATTTTTTGAATCAACTAATTACAGAACCTACTAGAGGTGACAATATATTAGACCTAGTATGAACAAATAAAGAAAATATTATCAGAGATATCTCAATAGGGGAAGAACTTGGGAACAGTGATCACAGAGAAATCAGGTTTACCCTAAATTTGGAAAGGAAAAATAATGAAAATATGGTCAGAGCCCCAGACTTTCCATCGGCGGATTATGAGGGGTTAAGAAGGTACCTAGGCTTAGTTTAGAGTGTGTTGTATACACAATGTCCCGAGAAAGCAGTCATGATTATAAGAACCAATTTCGTCTTTCACTGCTTTTGAAGGCTATTGACTTAAGGGGAGGGGGGGGTGAGAGGCGTGGCCTAGAATGGCGGACAGGTGTAACGCTTGTCATTAATTAATAAAGAGCTTGTAAGCTGGTAAGATTAATTCGTCGAGGAATACGTCTCCTTTGTGAGTCAGCTTATTCACAACTTGATAACTCGGTTAAGCGAGATGTTTCCAGAAGTTGCTAACCATGTTAACAAGTTTAGCTAAGACGGTGACTATCGTGAAAGACTTTGGCTCCTCCTCGATAAAAAAAAGTCAACTTGTTATCCCAGCGTTCATGTAGAGCAGGGAATCATTAGTTTAGGCACAGCCGGTGTTTCGCATAGTGTATGTGTCTTAATATTGGCATAGTTTATGTGAGTATATGTTTGTTAGCATAGCATGTGTGTCTCAGTGTTGACATGCCGAGTATATCTCAGTTTTGGCATAGCGTGTGTAGTGCATTCCAGAGGCAGGCGAAGATTTACACCCTCAACTGACTGGGTTTCGTGTGTATTTCACTACAACAACGAGCATTGCCCAGCGTGCTTGTTCAGTTTACCTTCATCGCTCTTTAATACGTGGGAACAACACAAGAGGCGGTTTTCTGTACAGTCTTACAACACCAGTGACGATCAATCCTGTGTCGTCCAGGGCAGAGTTGGATCCTGACATCAATTATACAGACATTCCACTCCACCAATTCTATTTATCTCATTCCACTCTTAGGTAAGGTGGATCAAAGGGTATAGAAATCTAGAAGGGTGAAATAACATTGGTGGAAAGCTAGAGTAGAAACCGACAGGAAAATACCTCCCCCTCCCCACAAAAATATTTAACACACGGGTAGAAAAATCAACACACATTGTATATATCCTGACTTTACACATGTAGTATACCAAGTGAATCTAAAACACCCACGGAGATTCACAACACTTCAAACTAAACTATCTTACAAAGCCTAACGAGTCCTTAATTAGATCAGGTTGGGTATAGTGATTCTATTTCATCAGGTGAGGGTTGGGAAGCCTTGTGTTCTCCCGTTAAAGGACCAGCTTGTTACCTATGCCTGTAAACCTTTTTTTAAAACACAATTATGATTAGATTAGGTTAGGTTAGGATAGGTTAAGTTAGATTGGGTGAAGTATGGTTAATCCGTGAATTAAAACAAAATTTTTTTAATCTTCGTTTCGTTAATCTGACAATTTATTTTCGTGGGAGTATCAACAGCAAGAAGCACCAGGGTTGTATGCAGAGATGGGGGCTACAAGCATAATGAATTAACGAGCTTCAAACACTAAACAACCTTGAATGACAGACCACAAACGACACAATCTCTTCCCCTGATAACACCAATTACTAGAAAAAAAATATACCAGATTAAACTCTTCTTATACACAGGAAGAGCCAAGAGTGTTGAAAGGAAGTTAGTTTGATTTTCTATAATATCAGTAATATCGATTCTAACATTACAAAGTTGTTTATCCGTCAAAGACTTTTTATGCATTTTTATAATTTATATTTATTCCCCGATATCCTGAGTATGTCCATTCGTGTGTTCGTTTCCGTGTATGATCATGTGTTATTGTGTTCGTGTGTCGTCCGTAGGTTCGTGTGTTCATCTTTCTAGGAAGGAAGTTTAACCGTGACAGCTTGAATAAAGGACCCTGGCCAAACTCTGTACCTGACATGACCCAACCTAACCTAAACACAATTTAAACTAAACTGAACACGACTAAACCATGCTGCTATCTATCTAAATTTTGTCA
>NW_024718475.1:0-23219 GCF_018991925.1 Homarus americanus
CAAATAAAACAACAAGAAGAAAGAAGTAACCAAAATACCAAGAACAAGAAGAACACAAGAATAACAAGAAAAGAAGAAACAAGAACATCAGATTAGTTGTAGCAAGAAAGAAGACCAAGATTAGAAGAAGAAAGAAGACATCAGCTTCGGCCGAAATAGCCTAATGGCGAAGAGGCCAGTAATCCCCAACATCAGTCAGTCAGTCAGGGCCGGTTTTCAATTCTCTCGCTCCACGCCACGAGTAACTGTGCCGCCATGCCTCCCAAAACTTCCGGAAAGGCTGCCAAGAAGGCTGGAAAGGCCCAGAAGGCCATTGCCAAGGGTGACAAGAAGAAGAAGCGCAGGAGGAAGGAAAGCTACAGCATCTACATCTACAAGGTACTGAAGCAAGTGCACCCCGACACAGGAGTCTCCTCCAAAGCTATGTCCATCATGAACTCTTTCGTGAACGACATCTTCGAGCGCATCGCTGCCGAAGCTTCCCGCCTGGCGCACTACAACAAACGCTCCACCATTACAAGTCGGGAAATCCAGACAGCTGTCCGACTCTTGCTGCCCGGTGAACTGGCCAAGCATGCCGTGTCTGAGGGCACCAAGGCTGTCACCAAGTACACCTCTTCCAAGTAAGAGGTTACTTGTGCACAACAAACACGCCATCCCACTACTACAACTTAATATTGATATATTGAGAGGGAAATAAATAAAAAAAAAATTATAATAATCTGCATTCTCTATTGGCGTAGAAACCGGACTAAATCGAAACATAATAAATAAATAAATAAATTCTGCGTGGAGTAGTTGTACACCCACTGCAAAGTGACATACATGGAGTGTGTTTGGGCGTCATTTCTTGTTTGCAGCACGCCTATTTCATGTAAACCATTTTTTTTATTTTTTTTTATTGTATGTTCTTTTATTTTATTTATTTATTTACTTACTTATTCTTTATATATTTATTTGTTACTAGCTCTTGTTTGTTGCACCCACCCACCTCCCGAATTGATGACCTACTATACATTCGTGCCTGCACGAATGTTACCAACTTACCGTTAGGCGATTTGGGTAACCGAAATTAACGCTCTCCTACCACCAACCATTTCGATTGTCATGACAATTATCTTCAGAACAGTTCTTTGGCCCTGAGAAGGGCCGAGTTATCGATGTCTGGTAGGTTTTGTTGTGCTTTTTCTTTTTCCCCAAGGAAGAGGACTTAAGCACGCTCTCCGCGGATGCGCCGGGCCAGCTGGATGTCCTTGGGCATGATGGTAACGCGCTTGGCGTGAATGGCACACAGGTTGGTGTCCTCGAAAAGACCCACCAGGTAAGCCTCAGAGGCTTCCTGCAGAGCCATGACGGCAGACGACTGGAAGCGCAGGTCAGTCTTGAAATCCTGGGCGATCTCACGCCCCAGGCGCTGGAAGGGCAGCTTCCTGATGAGTAGCTCTGTGCTCTTCTGGTAACGACGGATCTCACGAAGGGCGACGGTTCCGGGCCTGTAACGATGGGGCTTCTTGACACCACCGGTGGCTGGGGCGAACTTGCGAGCTGCCTTGGTGGCAAGCTGCTTCCGTGGAGCCTTGCCTCCAGTGGACTTGCGGGCAGTCTGTTTAGTACGGGCCATCTCGACGACGAAATAGTCAATACGGGCGGCCCGGCAGGCGGGCGGGCTTATATACAGACATTCTCCACCTCAGTGGCCACCTCCTTGGCCACGAGTGCCGCATGCGTCATCCGCAAGCTACGCCCCACCTCCAAGAGGGAGGGACGGCCTTGGATGAACGATACTACCGCTGCGTCCACAGCACGCCACCTACTCCCACCAAACCGTGGGCGAAGCCACACCAGGACCACCTGTAGTAGCAACCACAACAACATGACTGGACGAGGCAAAGGAGGCAAGGGACTTGGAAAGGGTGGCGCCAAGCGTCATCGTAAGGTGCTACGTGACAACATCCAGGGTATCACCAAGCCCGCCATTCGTCGTCTAGCTCGGCGTGGAGGTGTTAAACGTATATCCGGCCTTATCTACGAGGAGACCCGCGGCGTCCTCAAGGTGTTTCTGGAGAACGTCATCCGTGACGCCGTCACCTACACCGAGCACGCAAAAAGGAAGACCGTCACCGCCATGGATGTGGTGTATGCCCTGAAACG
This sequence comes from Homarus americanus, assembly GCF_018991925.1. NCBI lineage: Eukaryota > Metazoa > Arthropoda > Malacostraca > Decapoda > Nephropidae > Homarus > Homarus americanus. The sequence continues at coordinate 2,152 of NW_024718475.1, forward strand.
GCAGGGCCGCACCCTTTATGGTTTTGGTGGTTAATCAACCTGATGGCCGGGCGCACACCACCACCACCACGACAAAACAAATATCACGGACCCTAATTTTAGGTCCACATTTAAATCCTTCAAGAGTTGGTTAGACACTGAGTAAATCGTTGAAAATATATCCAATAGCATGATCCTCTAATTCTGGACTTGTGGTATGAGTATAGGTTGTGTGTGATGTTGGAACCACTTCACAATAATTGTCAGATCAGTCGGTCAACATTCACCTAACCTCCAGGTACCTCACTTCTTCCTGTAGCGTCGCGAACCTCGAAATATGTAACCCAATGGCAGTTTAGAATCTATCCTAACATGACATAACATAACCACGCACTATATTACTTCGGTAAGAGTAATGAGTTTTAATACGCAAAGTTGCAGTTATCATTCATTCATACATACATACATACATACATACATACATAACATGCTAGTGGCAGGGGGGATTGAAGTGAATTTTAGGAGGATAGAATAGGTGCAGTGGCTAAGCAGCGCTTGCGTGAGGGACTTTAAGCAGCAACTCGCCTGGATGCGGCAGGATAGAGTCAGGTCAAGCGTCCGGTGCATGTTGGGTTCCGCCATGGTTTCTCAGTGTTTGGTCGGCTTGATTGTGTGTGTGTTGTTTTCTTGTTTGGAGGAAATGTCTTGGTATTCTTCTTCTTAGCTTGAAGTTGATTTTCTTCTAACTCTTCTCCTCTTGTTGTTCGTCTTCCTCGTGTCTGCTATCATTCTGTAAAGACGCTCTATATGTATGTAGGTATGAGTGAGTAACAGTTGCCGGTTACAGTGATACTTCATATTCGCTGGTGTTGTACTGTATGGCTTCGGTATTTCTTAATATACAAACGGCACCGTTAGGGGATTGAGGTATTTAAAAACCAGCCTGCATTACTTATATATAGAAATAAATAATGTGGCTTGGACAATAATGACGACTACTCTCTCCTACCTTCCCCAAACAAGGGCTTTTCGAAAGTATACATTGGACACAAATGACTTAGTACATCATAAATTGGTGGTTTAAAAAAAGCCCTCATTAGAGAAAGGTGAAGGAGCACACAGTGAACATACAGATTAATGGTTGCACGCGTAGATCATGTAAGGTGAGATGTTGAACACCAGACACGTAGTGTAGTAACTCCCTCACAGATGGCGTTATGAGGGGCCTGATGATGTAGCAGTTACCTCACAGATGGTGTTATGAGGAAATTCACATGATGATGCTGTAGCAAAACATTCACTACGTGGTGTCGTAGCATCTTGGGGACACCACGTGGTCGACATGACTCACTCATTCAAGTGGGTGAGGTGTGGTCCCAGGCCTCTCTATCGTGGAGTCTCAGGGGAAGTATAACTGGGTACCTGGGACCTCACTGTGTGAAGGTGGTTAGCTAGCTTGGGTAAGACTCAACTGCCGAGTTGTTTTTCACTGAGTTAAGCACTGTTCACCACTATTCATCACTGGTTCCATTCCTTGGCCAAATGAGATAGTACCTTATGGCAAGAACTTGTTGATAGTCAGCTGGGGAGGAGGGTTCAGGGGAGTGAGTTGGTATGGGCCAACATATAAATAATAATAATAATAATAATAATAATAATAATTAACGGTTTATTGAAAGAGCTTGGCAGCCAGAAGACTGAAAATATACAGTTACATATTTGGGGAATGGGTTACGAATTACAAATAATATACAAGTAACATGAGTGACACAAATAAGACATATAATAACTAGCTGGGGAAAAGCTCAAACTACAGTTCATTTCAACATAGTGACAGTGCAAGGAGTATTGTTTACTGGGAGTGAGTACACTGATTTATTACAAGTTATCGATAATTTTTACAATGGTTGGGACTGGGCTGTTCTTATAGCGATCAGTTCGTGCACGTATGGGCTGGGCTGGATGCGGTTGTGGTGTCGAAGAGCAATTCTCGGACTAGGGATCTCAGGTGGTAGTAGGAGCCGGTGTAGAAGCTTCTTACCAAATTTGCAGATGAGGTCGTGGTGATGGTCAGTGAGAGTCTAAAGGGTCAGTGTGTTGAGCGCTTCTTGATATGTGGAGTAGGGAGGGTAGAGAATAATCTTGCATGGCCTCTTTTGCACTTTTTCGAGGTGTTTACGTTGTGTGGCATTTAGGGAGGAAGACCAGGTGGAGGAGGCATAGGTGAGCTTGGGAAGTATGAATGTTGTGTAAACACTGAGGAGCTCGTGTGCAGGACCACCGAGGGACTTGAGTCGGCGTAGGAGGTGGAGACGGAAACTGGAGGATTTGATAACTTCACTGACGTGTGTTTTCTAATTTAGTTTGTTGTCTATATGTATGTGTGTGTGTGTGTGTGTGTGTGTGTGTGTGTGTGTGTGTGTGTGTATACTACTGTACTTTTTAGATCCTCCTACGCAACCTAACCTATTATAGTTAAGTATAGTAGGCTATACACTATTTTGTTAGTATGTGTTATAAAATGAAATTGCATGTTATTATTATTAATATTATTATTATTAATATTATTAGTATTATTATTAGTAGTAGTATTATTATTATTATTATTATTGTTATTATTATTACATGCTAATATAATACTAAGTTGCCCGCCAGATTTCCTCAGAGATGGGAGGAGCACATTGGCGGCGGTGTTGTTTTTACTCCGCCCGATTACTGATTCCTATTCACCGAGCCAGAGCTGGCGGGCGGCGTGTTATGTGCCACGTTTTGTTTCCCATTGGGCGTACCGCTCAGCTGGGGAGTAGGAGATTTCATAAAAAGAAAGTTTGAGTGGAGAGCACACCTTTTCCTTCACATACAGTTATCTTAGACCATCTACTAGTATAATAGTTTGCACAAAAATACTCTACACTCTTTCTAGGTTGTTGCTATTTTTTTTTTTTTTTTTTTGACTTCTCATCAGATTGTGCATTCAACTAATATACACTATTAGTGTGTTTATTATTATGTTTTATAGTATTATTTCGTATAATATTGGGTAACACAATTATAGTCACTAGTATAGTATATTATTGGGGTTTATAGCAGTTTGTGGTCTAATAGTATCATGCTTTATGAGTGGTGTTCTATGTAGTGATGATTAGGCAATAAAATATGCTTTGGGTGTTTATAGCAGTTTTTGTGGTCTACTAGTATCATGCTTTATGGGTGGTGTTCTATGTAGTGATGATTAGGCCATAAAATATGCTTTTGGTTTATTGCTAACAAAATATACTTTGCTCTACCGCTGTCGTGCAAAACATGGTGAAACTTACATACACCGTTAATAAAGTATTGATGGAAGAAGAAGAAGAAGAAGAAGAAGAAGAAGAAGAAGAAGAAGAAGAAGAAGAAGAAGAAGTAAGAGGAAGAATTGTGGAGGGAATGAACAGTGAGACAATGTAAAGCCTCCGGGATGGCGGCAGCGTTTCTGTTATTAATATATAATAAGACAATAGGAAAATATGTTGTTGTCTCTACCTGTATTATTACCTTTGCGATAGCATGGTTCAATTTGGGGAGGACAGAGGAAGGAGCAGGAGGTTAGGAAGGGAGAGATAGTGTCTGTGATCCTCGGGTCACCACTCCTCGGATTGTGTCAGTTCAAGTTTAGAAGCTCCAACAACTTTCCCTGAATACGAATTCGCAACCTTTCGATTTACAACAGGTACCTACTTACTGCTACAGTAGGTAGGTGAACAGGGACCAAGGGGGCTAGGAATAGTGTCCAAACAACTTGCTCCTGCCTGCCTGTGTGATGTAGTCGTGGCCAGAATTAGGTTAGGATACAGACACATCTGGCAAGTTAGTCACGCTGTACCCATACCGGAACACTCAGCATGTAAACTTTGTGATACACCTTTAAAGCACTATATTATTGACTGTGACACTGTCAAAGACTTCAGGCCACCTCACTTATTGTATCTTGAACTATGTCATTACTTCATTGAGGACATTACATTCTTGCTCTTTATCCCAAATTGGCTAGCCCACACTGGTAAATGTGTACTGTACTGTCAATGAATCTGATGTATTTCTTTGTGTATGAACCTGACTGAAAATAAGGTCGCCTCCCTTGCTGCTGCTGCTAAAGCTGCTTCTGCGCCCTTCTAAGTCCCGTTTAAGTCCCCCACCCCAGGCCCCCGCAGTACCCCTTCACATCTACACCATTCTAAAACATTTTCACTCAATTTCCACATTACTATGCTAATTACACGTAAAATAGAGTGTTATCCTGCAAAACGTTGATGTCGTATATTTCTCTCTTTAAGTGATATCCTGTGGCTCCGAAAGGAGCCTGTTTGGTTAGGTTGTCTTGTGTGAACGAACCTTGGGTTCTTATTTCTTCTCTGTCTTCTTGGGGAGGAGCACAGCTTGGATGTTAGGAAGGACACCCCCTTGGGCAATGGTGACTCAAGACAGGAGCTTGTTCAGCTCCTCGTCATTGCGAATGGCAAGCTGAAGATGACGCGGGATAATGCGGGTCTTCTTGTTGTCGCGGGCGGCGTTACCGGCCAGCTCGAGCACTTCTGCTGCCAGGTACTCCATGACGGCTGCAAGGTACACAGGGGCACCTGCACCAACCAACACGCTCAGCATAGTTGCCTTTACGCAAGAGACGGTGGATCCTACCCACGGGGAACTGGAGTCCGGCCCTGCTAGAACGGGACTTTGACTTGCCCTTCACCTTGCCTCCCTTGCCGCGTCCTGACATGTTGCTGCTGCTGCTTTTCGTGATAGGAGTTAAATTTCCTCGGGCCACCTTGGTCTTTTATACCAAGCTCAGGATCAGGCCAGGTGGCCGTCTCGCGGACCCAACCAATGTAAGAGAGCCGTAGCTGCAGCCAGTCTGATCCTGAGCGGCCCGCGCGGTATATAAGGAAAAGTTAGTCGGGCCAGTTTTCACCTTCGCCCGCCACGAAAATCGTAGCGCCATGCCTCCCCAAAACTTCCGGAAAGGCTGCCAAGAAGGCTGGAAGCGCCCAGGAAGGCCACAAGCTAAGGGTGACAAGAAGAAGAAGCGCAGGAGGAAGGAAAGCTACAGCATCTATATTCAAGGCACGAAGCAAGTGCACCCCGACACAGGAGTCTCCAAAGCTATGTCCATCATGAACTCTTCGGTGAACGACATCTTTCGAGCGCACGCTGCCGAGAAGTTTCCCCGCCTGGCGCACTACAAACGCTCCCACCATTACAAGTCGGGAAATCCAGACATGTCCGATTCCTTGCTGCCCGGTGAACTGGCCAAGCATGCCGTGTCTGAGGGCACCAAGGCTGTCACCAAGTACACCTCTTCCAAGTAAGAGGTTACTTGTGCACAACAAACACGCCATCCCACTACTACAACTTAATCGGCTCCATCGGAGCCACAGTTACAAGTTAAAGAGACAGTTACCGACAGTGATATATTGAGAGGGAAATAAAAAAAAAAAAAAATTATAATAATCTGCATTCTCTATTGGCGTAGAAACCGGACTAAATCGAAACATAATAAATAAATAAATAAATTCTGCGTGGAGTACTTTTACACCCACTGCAAAGTGACATACATGGAGTGTGTTTGGGCTTCATTTCATGTTTGCAGCACGCCTATTTCATGTAAAAAATTTATTTTATTTTATTGTATTTTATTGTATTTTCTTTTATTTTATTTATTTATTTTCTTACTTATTCTTTATATATTTATTTGTTACTAGTTTGTTTGTTGCACCCACCCACCTCCTGAATTGAGTGATCTACTATACATTCGTGCCTGCACGACTGTTACCAACTTACCGTTAGGCGATTTGGGTTACCGAAATTAACGCTCTCCTACCACCAACCATTTCGATTGTCATGAAAATTATCTTCAGAACAGTTCTTTGGCCCTGAGAAGGGCCGAGTTATAGATGTCTGGTAGGTTTTGTTGTGCTTTTTGTTTTTCCCCAAGGAAGAGGACTTAAGCACGCTCTCCGCGGATGCGCCGGGCCAGCTGGATGTCCTTGGGCATGATGGTAACGCGCTTGGCGTGAATGGCACACAGGTTGGTGTCCTCGAAAAGACCCACCAGGTAAGCCTCAGAGGCTTCCTGCAGAGCCATGACGGCAGACGACGGGAAGCGCAGGTCAGTCTTGAAATCCTGGGCGATCTCACGCACCAGGCGCTGGAAGGGCAGCTTCCTGATGAGTAGCTCTGTGCTCTTCTGGTAACGACGGATCTCACGAAGGGCGACGGTTCCGGGCCTGTAACGATGGGGCTTCTTGACACCACCGGTGGCTGGGGCGGACTTGCGAGCTGCCTTGGTGGCAAGCTGCTTCCGTGGAGCCTTGCCTCCAGTGGACTTGCGGGCAGTCTGTTTAGTACGGGCCATCTCGACGACAAAATAGTAAATACGGGCGGCCTGGCAGGCAGGTGCCGCATGCGTCATCCGCAAGCTACGCCCCACCTCCAAGAGGGAGGGACGGCCTTGGATGAACGATACTACCGCTGCGTCCACAGCACGCCACCTACTCCCACCAAACCGTGGGCGAAGCCACAATTGTGACCACCTGTAGTAGCAACCACAACAACATGACTGGACGAGGCAAAGGAGGCAAGTGACTTGGAAAGGTGGCGCCAAGCGTCATCGTAAAGGTGCTTCAGACAACATCCAGGGGACGCCTGCCAAGCCCGCCATTCGGGCCGCCTAGCTCGGCGTGGAGGTGTTAAACGTATATCCGGCCTTATCTAATGCAGGAGACCCGCGCGTCCTCAAGGTGTTTCTGGAGAACGTCATCCGTGACGCCGTCACCTACACCGAGCACGCAAAAAGGAAGCCCGTCACCGCCATGGATGTGGTTTATGCCCTGAAACGGCAGGGCCGCACCCTTTATGGTTTTGGTGGTTAATCAACCTGATGGACGGGCGCACACCACCACCACCACCACGACAAACAAATATACGGACCTAATTTTAGGTCCACATTTAAATCGCTAAAGAGTTGGTTAGACACTGAGTAAATCGTTGAAAATATATCCAATAACATGATCCTCTCTAATTCTGGACTTGTGGTATGAGTATAGGTTGTGTGTGAACGTGTTGGAACCACGTCCTAATAATTGTCAGTCAGTCAGTCAACATTCACCTAACCTCCAGGTACCTCACCTAACTTCCTGTAGCGTCACCGAACCTCACGAAATGTAACCCAATGTAGTTTATAATCTATCCTAACATGACATAACATAACCACGCACTATATTACTTCGGTAAGAGTAATGAGTTTTAATACACAAAGTTGCAGTTATCATTCATTCATACATACATACATACATACATACATACATACATACATACATACATAACATGCTAGTGGCAGGGGGGGATTGAAGGGAATTTTAGGAGGATAGAATAGGTGCAGTGGCTAAACAGCGCTTGCGTGAGGGACTTTAAGCAGCAACTCGCCTGGATGCGGCAGGATAGAGTCAGGTCAAGCGTCCGGTGCATGTTGGGTTCCGCCATGGTTTCTCAGTGTTTGGTCGGCTTGATTGTGTGTGTTGTTTTCTTGTTTGGAGGAAATGTCTTGGTATTCTTCTTCTTAGCTTGAAGTTGATTTTCTTCTAACTCTTCTCCTCTTGTTGTTCGTCTTCCTCGTGTCTGCTATCATTCTGTAAAGACTCTATCTATGTATGTAGGTATGAGTGAGTAACAGTTGCCGGTTACAGTGATACTTCATATTCGCTGGTGTTGTACTGTATGGCTTCGGTATTGCTTAATATACAAACGGCACCGTTAGGGGATTGAGGTATTTAAAAACCAGCCTGCATTACTTATATATAGAAATAAATAATGTGGCTTGGACAATAATGACGACTACTCTCTCCTACCTTCCCCAAACAAGGGCTTTTCGAAAGTATACATTGGACACAAATGACTTAGTACATCATAAATTGGTGGTTTAACAAAAGCCCTCATTAGAGAAAGGTGAAGGAGCACACAGTGAACATACAGATTAATGTTTGCACGCGTAGATCATGTAAGGTGAGATGCTGAACACCAGACACGTAGTGTAGTAACTCCCTCACAGATGGCGTTATGAGGGGCCTGATGATGTAGCAGTTACCTCACAGATGGTGTTATGAGGAAATTCACATGATGATGCTGTAGCAAAACATTCACTACGTGTTGTCGTAGCATCTTGGGGACACCACGTGGTCGACATGACTCACTCATTCAAGTGGGTGAGGTGTGGTCCCAGGCCTCTCTATCGTGGAGTCTCAGGGGAAGTATAACTGGGTACCTGGGACCTCACTGTGTGAAGGTGGTTAGCTAGCTTGGGTAAGACTCAACTGCCGAGTTGTTTTTCACTGAGTTAAGCACTGTTCACCACTATTCATCACTGGTTCCATTCCTTGGCCAAATGAGATAGTACCTTATGGCAAGAACTTGTTGATAGTCCGCTGGGGAGGAGGGTTCAGGGGAGTGAGTTGGTATGGGCCAAAATATAAATAATAATAATAATAATAATAATAATAATAATTAACGGTTTATTGAAAGAGCTTGGCAGCCAGAAGACTGAAAATATACAGTTACATATTTGGGGAATGGGTTACGAATTACAAATAATATACAAGTAACATGAGTGACACAAATAAGACATATAATAACTAGCTGGGGAAAAGCTCAAACTACAGTTCATTTCAACATAGTGACAGTGCAAGGAGTAGTGTTTACTGGGAGTGAGTACAATGATTTATTACAAGTTATCGATAATTTTTACAATGGTTGGGACTGGGCTGTTCTTATAGAGATCAGTTCGTGCACGTATGGGCTGGATGCGGTTGTGGTGTCGAAGGGCAATTCTCGGACTAGGGATCTCAGGTGGTAGTAGGAGCCGGTGTCGGGGATGGTGTAGAAGCTTCTTACCAAATTTGCAGATGAGGTCGTGGTGATGGTCAGTGAGAGTCTAAAGGGTCAGTGTGTTGAGCGCTTCTTGATATGTGGAGTAGGAAGGGTAGAGAATAATCTTGCATGGCCTCTTTTGCACTTTTTCGAGGTGTTTACGTTGTGTGGCATTTAGGGAGGAAGACCAGGTGGAGGAGGCATAGGTGAGCTTGGGAAGTATGAATGTTGTGTAAACACTGAGGAGCTCGTGTGCAGGACCACCGAGGGACTTGAGTCGGCGTAGGAGGTGGAGACGGAAACTGGAGGATTTGATAACTTCACTGACGTGTGGTTTCTAATTTAGTTTGTTGTCTATATGTAGGTGTGTGTGTGTGTGTGTGTGTGTATACTACTGTACTTTTTAGATCCTCCTACGCAACCTAACCTATTATAGTTAAGTATAGTAGGCTATACACTATTTTGTTAGTATGTGTTATAAAATGAAATTGCATGTTATTATTATTAATATTATTATTATTAGTAGTAGTAGTAGTAGTAGTAGTAGTATTATTATTATTATTGTTATTATTATTACCTGCTAATATAATACTAAGTTGCCCGCCAGATTTCCTCAGAGATGGGAGGAGCAACTTGGCGGCGGTGTTGTTTATACTCCGCCCGATTCCTGATTCCTATTCACCGAGCCAGAGCTGGCGGGCAGCGTGTTATGTGCCACGTTTTGTTTCCCATTGGGCGTACCGCTCAGCTGGGGAGTAGGAGATTTCATAAAAAGAAAGTTTGAGTGGAGAGCACACCTTTTCCTTCACATACAGTTATCTTAGACCATCTACTGGTATAATAGTTTGCACAAAAATACTCTACACTCTTATATAGGTTATTGTTATGTTGTTTTTTTTTGGACTTCTCATCAGATTGAGCATTCAACTAATATACACTATTAGTGAGTTTACTATTATGTTTTATAGTATTATTTCGTATAATATTGGGTAACACAATTATAGTCACTAGTATAGTATATTATTGGGGTTTATAGCAGTTTGTGGTCTAATAGTATCATGCTTTATGGGTGGTGTTCTATGTAGTGATGATTAGGCAATAAAATATGCTTTGGGTTTAATGCTAACAAAATATACTTTGCTCTACCGCTGTAGTGCAAAACATGGTGAAACTTACATACACCGTTAATAAAGTATTGATGGAAGAAGAAGAAGAAGAAGAAGAAGAAGAAGAAGAAGAAGAAGAAGAAGGAAGAATTGTGGAGGGAATGAACAGTGAGACAATGTAAAGCCTCCGGGATGGCGGCAGCGTTTCTGTTATTAATATATAATAAGACAATAGGAAAATATGTTGTTGTCTCTACCTGTATTATTACCTTTGCGATAGCATGGTTCAATTTGGGGAGGACAGAGGAAGGAGCAGGAGGTTAGGAAGGGAGAGATAGTGTCTGTGATCCTCGGGTCACCACTCCTCGGATTGTGTCAGTTCAAGTTTAGAAGCTCCAACAACTTTCCCTGAATACGAATTCGCAACCTTTCGATTTACAACAGGTACCTACTTACTGCTACAGTAGGTAGGTGAACAGGGACCAAGGGGGCTAGGAATAGTGTCCAAACAACTTGCTCCTGCCTGCCTGTGTGATGTAGTCGTGGCCAGAATTAGGTTAGGATACAGACACATCTGGCAAGTTAGTAACGCTGTACCCATACCGGCACACTCAGCATGTAAACTTTGTGATACACCTTTAAAGCACTATATTATTGAATGTGACACTGTCAAAGACTACAGGCCACCTCACTTATTGTATCTTGAACTATGTCATTACTTCATTGAGGACATTACATTCTTGCTCTTTATCCCAAATTGGCTAGCCCACACTGGTAAATGTGTACTGTACTGTCAATGAATCTGATGTATTTCTTTGTGTATGAACCTGACTGAAAATAAGGTCGCCTCCCTTGCTGCTGCTGCTAAAGCTGCTGCTGCTGCTTCTTGCGCCCTTCTAAGTCCCGTTTAAGTCCCCCACCCCAGGCCCCCACAACCGCCCTTCACATCTACACCATTCAAAATCAATTTCACTCAATTTCCACAATACTATGCTAATTACACGTAAAATAGAGTGTTATCCTGCAAAACGTTGATGTCGTATATTTCTCTCTTTAAGTGATATCCTGTGGCTCCGAAAGGAGCCTGTTTGGTTAGGTTGTCTTGTGTGAACGAACCTTGGGTTCTTATTTCTTCTCTGTCTTCTTGGGGAGGAGCACAGCTTGGATGTTAGGAAGGACACCCCCTTGGGCAATGGTGACTCCAGACAGGAGCTTGTTCAGCTCCTCGTCATTGCGAATGGCAAGCTGAAGATGACGCGGGATAATGCGGGTCTTCTTGTTGTCGCGGGCGGCGTTACCGGCCAGCTCGAGCACTTCTGCTGCCAGGTACTCCATGACGGCTGCAAGGTACACAGGGGCACCTGCACCAACACGCTCAGCATAGTTGCCTTTACGCAAGAGACGGTGGATCCTACCCACGGGGAACTGGAGTCCGGCCCTGCTAGAACGGGACTTTGACTTGCCCTTCACCTTGCCTCCCTTGCCGCGTCCTGACATGTTGCTGCTGCTGCTTTTCGTGATAGGAGTTAAATTTCCTCGGGCCACCTTGGTCTTTTATACCAAGCTCAGGATCAGGCCAGGTGGCCGTCTCGCGGACCCAACCAATGTAAGAGAGCCGTAGCTGCAGCCAGTCTGATCCTGAGCGGCCCGCTCGGTATATAAGGAAAAGTTAGTCGGGCCAGTTTTCAATTCTCTCGCTCCGCGCCACGAGTAACTGTGCCGCCATGCCTCCCAAAACTTCCGGAAAGGCTGCCAAGAAGGCTGGAAAGGCCCAGAAGGCCATTGCCAAGGGTGACAAGAAGAAGAAGCGCAGGAGGAAGGAAAGCTACAGCATCTACATCTACAAGGTACTGAAGCAAGTGCACCCCGACACAGGAGTCTCCTCCAAAGCTATGTCCATCATGAACTCTTTCGTGAACGACATCTTCGAGCGCATCGCTGCCGAGGCTTCCCGCCTGGCGCACTACAACAAACGCTCCACCATTACAAGTCGGGAAATCCAGACAGCTGTCCGACTCTTGCTGCCCGGTGAACTGGCCAAGCATGCCGTGTCTGAGGGCACCAAGGCTGTCACCAAGTACACCTCTTCCAAGTAAGAGGTTACTTGTGCACAACAAACACGCCATCCCACTACTACAACTTAATCGGCTCCATCGGAGCCACAGTTACATGTTAAAGAGACAGTTACCGACAGTGATATATTGAGAGGGAAATAAAAAAAAAAAAAAATTATAATAATCTGCATTCTCTATTGGCGTAGAAACCGGACTAAATCGAAACATAATAAATAAATAAATAAATTCTGCGTGGAGTACTTTTACACCCACTGCAAAGTGACATACATGGAGTGTGTTTGGGCTTCATTTCATGTTTGCAGCACGCCTATTTCATGTAAACAATTTATTTTATTTTATTGTATTTTATTGTATTTTCTTTTATTTTATTTATTTATTTACTTACTTATTCTTTATATATTTATTTGTTACTAGCTCTTGTTTGTTGCACCCACCCACCTCCCGAATTGATGACCTACTATACATTCGTGCCTGCACGAATGTTACCAACTTACCGTTAGGCGATTTGGGTAACCGAAATTAACGCTCTCCTACCACCAACCATTTCGATTGTCATGACAATTATCTTCAGAACAGTTCTTTGGCCCTGAGAAGGGCCGAGTTATAGATGTCTGGTAGGTTTTGTTGTGCTTTTTCTTTTTCCCCAAGGAAGAGGACTTAAGCACGCTCTCCGCGGATGCGCCGGGCCAGCTGGATGTCCTTGGGCATGATGGTAACGCGCTTGGCGTGAATGGCACACAGGTTGGTGTCCTCGAAAAGACCCACCAGGTAAGCCTCAGAGGCTTCCTGCAGAGCCATGACGGCAGACGACTGGAAGCGCAGGTCAGTCTTGAAATCCTGGGCGATCTCACGCACCAGGCGCTGGAAGGGCAGCTTCCTGATGAGTAGCTCTGTGCTCTTCTGGTAACGACGGATCTCACGAAGGGCGACGGTTCCGGGCCTGTAACGATGGGGCTTCTTGACACCACCGGTGGCTGGGGCGGACTTGCGAGCTGCCTTGGTGGCAAGCTGCTTCCGTGGAGCCTTGCCTCCAGTGGACTTGCGGGCAGTCTGTTTAGTACGGGCCATCTCGACGACGAAATAGTAAATACGGGCGGCCTGGCAGGCGGGCGGGCTTATATACAGACATTCTCCACCTCAGTGGCCACCTCATTGGCCACGAGTGCCGCATGCGTCATCCGCAAGCTACGCCCCACCTCCAAGAGGGAGGGACGGCCTTGGATGAACGATACTACCGCTGCGTCCACAGCACGCCACCTACTCCCACCAAACCGTGGCGAAGCCACACCAGGACCACCTGTAGTAGCAACCACAACAACATGACTGGACGAGGCAAAGGAGGCAAGGGACTTGGAAAGGGTGGCGCCAAGCGTCATCGTAAGGTGCTTCGTGACAACATCCAGGGTATCACCAAGCCCGCCATTCGTCGTCTAGCTCGGCGTGGAGGTGTTAAACGTATATCCGGCCTCATCTACGAGGAGACCCGCGGCGTCCTCAAGGTGTTTCTGGAGAACGTCATCCGTGACGCCGTCACCTACACCGAGCACGCAAAAAGGAAGACCGTCACCGCCATGGATGTGGTGTATGCCCTGAAACGGCAGGGCCGCACCCTTTATGGTTTTGGTGGTTAATCAACCTGATGGACGGGCGCACACCACCACCACCACCACCACCACCACGACAAACAAATATACGGACCTAATTTTAGGTCCACATTTAAATCGCAAAAGAGTTGGTTAGACACTGAGTAAATCGTTGAAAATATATCCAATAACATGATCCTCTCTAATTCTGGACTTGTGGTATGAGTATAGGTTGTGTGTGAACGTGTTGGAACCACTTCCTAATAATTGTCAGTCAGTCAGTCAACATTCACCTAACCTCCAGGTACCTCACCTAACTTCCTGTAGCGTCACCGAACCTCACGAAATGTAACCCAATGTAGTTTATAATCTATCCTAACATGACATAACATAACCACGCACTATATTACTTCGGTAAGAGTAATGAGTTTTAATACACAAAGTTGCAGTTATCATTCATTCATACATACATACATACATACATACATACATACATACATACATACATACATAACATGCTAGTGGCAGGGGGGGATTGAAGTGAATTTTAGGAGGATAGAATAGGTGCAGTGGCTAAACAGCGCTTGCGTGAGGGACTTTAAGCAGCAACTCGCCTGGATGCGGCAGGAGAGAGTCAGGTCAAGCGTCCGGTGCATGTTGGGTTCCGCCATGGTTTCTCAGTGTTTGGTCGGCTTGATTGTGTGTGTTGTTTTCTTGTTTGGAGGAAATGTCTTGGTATTCTTCTTCTTAGCTTGAAGTTGATTTTCTTCTAACTCTTCTCCTCTTGTTGTTCGTCTTCCTCGTGTCTGCTATCATTCTGTAAAGACTCTCTATATGTATGTAGGTATGAGTGAGTAACAGTTGCCGGTTACAGTGATACTTCATATTCGCTGGTGTTGTACTGTATGGCTTCGGTATTTCTTAATATACAAACGGCACCGTTAGGGGATTGAGGTATTTAAAAACCAGCCTGCATTACTTATATATAGAAATAAATAATGTGGCTTGGACAATAATGACGACTACTCTCTCCTACCTTCCCCAAACAAGGGCTTTTCGAAAGTATACATTGGACACAAATGACTTAGTACATCATAAATTGGTGGTTTAACAAAAGCCCTCATTAGAGAAAGGTGAAGGAGCACACAGTGAACATACAGATTAATGTTTGCACGCGTAGATCATGTAAGGTGAGATGTTGAACACCAGACACGTAGTGTAGTAACTCCCTCACAGATGGCGTTATGAGGGGCCTGATGATGTAGCAGTTACCTCACAGATGGTGTTATGAGGAAATTCACATGATGATGCTGTAGCAAAACATTCACTACGTGTTGTCGTAGCATCTTGGGGACACCACGTGGTCGACATGACTCACTCATTCAAGTGGGTGAGGTGTGGTCCCAGGCCTCTCTATCGTGGAGTCTCAGGGGAAGTATAACTGGGTACCTGGGACCTCACTGTGTGAAGGTGGTTAGCTAGCTTGGGTAAGACTCAACTGCCGAGTTGTTTTTCACTGAGTTAAGCACTGTTCACCACTATTCATCACTGGTTCCATTCCTTGGCCAAATGAGATAGTACCTTATGGCAAGAACTTGTTGATAGTCCGCTGGGGAGGAGGGTTCAGGGGAGTGAGTTGGTATGGGCCAACATATAAATAATAATAATAATAATAATAATTAACGGTTTATTGAAAGAGCTTGGCAGCCAGAAGACTGAAAATATACAGTTACATATTTGGGGAATGGGTTACGAATTACAAATAATATACAAGTAACATGAGTGACACAAATAAGACATATAATAACTAGCTGGGGAAAAGCTCAAACTACAGTTCATTTCAACATAGTGACAGTGCAAGGAGTAGTGTTTACTGGGAGTGAGTACACTGATTTATTACAAGTTATCGATAATTTTTACAATGGTTGGGACTGGGCTGTTCTTATAGCGATCAGTTCGTGCACGTATGGGCTGGGCTGGATGCGGTTGTGGTGTCGAAGAGCAATTCTCGGACTAGGGATCTCAGGTGGTAGTAGGAGCCGGTGTCGGGGATGGTGTAGAAGCTTCTTACCAAATTTGCAGATGAGGTCGTGGTGATGGTCAGTGAGAGTCTAAAGGGTCAGTGTGTTGAGCGCTTCTTGATATGTGGAGTAGGAAGGGTAGAGAATAATCTTGCATGGCCTCTTTTGCACTTTTTCGAGGTGTTTACGTTGTGTGGCATTTAGGGAGGAAGACCAGGTGGAGGAGGCATAGGTGAGCTTGGGAAGTATGAATGTTGTGTAAACACTGAGGAGCTCGTGTGCAGGACCACCGAGGGACTTGAGTCGGCGTAGGAGGTGGAGACGGAAACTGGAGGATTTGATAACTTCACTGACGTGTGGTTTCTAATTTAGTTTGTTGTCTATATGTATGTGTGTGTGTGTGTGTGTGTGTGTGTGTGTATACTACTGTACTTTTTAGATCCTCCTACGCAACCTAACCTATTATAGTTAAGTATAGTAGGCTATACACTATTTTGTTAGTATGTGTTATAAAATGAAATTGCATGTTATTATTATTAATATTATTATTATTAATATTATTATTATTATTATTATTATTATTATTATTAGTAGTAGTAGTATTATTATTATTATTATTGTTATTATTATTACATGCTAATATAATACTAAGTTGCCCGCCAGATTTCCTCAGAGATGGGAGGAGCACATTGGCGGCGGTGTTGTTTATACTCCGCCCGATTACTGATTCCTATTCACCGAGCCAGAGCTGGCGGGCGGCGTGTTATGTGCCACGTTTTGTTTCCCATTGGGCGTACCGCTCAGCTGGGGAGTAGGAGATTTCATAAAAAGAAAGTTTGAGTGGAGAGCACACCTTTTCCTTCACATACAGTTATCTTAGACCATCTACTAGTATAATAGTTTGCACAAAAATACTCTACACTCTTTCTAGGTTGTTGCTATTTTTTTTTTTTTTTTTTTGACTTCTCATCAGATTGTGCATTCAACTAATATACACTATTAGTGTGTTTATTATTATGTTTTATAGTATTATTTCGTATAATATTGGGTAACACAATTATAGTCACTAGTATAGTATATTATTGGGGTTTATAGCAGTTTGTGGTCTAATAGTATCATGCTTTATGAGTGGTGTTCTATGTAGTGATGATTAGGCAATAAAATATGCTTTGGGTGTTTATAGCAGTTTTTGTGGTCTACTAGTATCATGCTTTATGGGTGGTGTTCTATGTAGTGATGATTAGGCCATAAAATATGCTTTTGGTTTATTGCTAACAAAATATACTTTGCTCTACCGCTGTCGTGCAAAACATGGTGAAACTTACATACACCGTTAATAAAGTATTCATGGAAGAAGAAGAAGAAGAAGAAGAAGAAGAAGAAGAAGTACGAGGTAGAATTGTGGAGGGAATGAACAGTGAGACAATGTAAAGCCTCCGGGATGGCGGCAGCGTTTCTGTTATTAATATATAATAAGACAATAGGAAAATATGTTGTTGTCTCTACCTGTATTATTACCTTTGCGATAGCATGGTTCAATTTTGGGAGGACAGAGGAAGGAGCAGGAGGTTAGGAAGGGAGAGATAGTGTCTGTGATCCTCGGGTCACCACTCCTCGGATTGTGTCAGTTCAAGTTTAGAAGCTCCAACAACTTTCCCTGAATACGAATTCGCAACCTTTCGATTTACAACAGGTACCTACTTACTGCTACAGTAGGTAGGTGAACAGGGACCAAGGGGGCTAGGAATAGTGTCCAAACAACTTGCTCCTGCCTGCCTGTGTGATGTAGTCGTGGCCACAATTAGGTTAGGATACAGACACATCTGGCAAGTTAGTAACGCTGTACCCATACCGGAACACTCAGCATGTAAACTTTGTGATACACCTTTAAAGCACTATATTATTGAATGTGACACTGTCAAAGACTTCAGGCCACCTCACTTATTGTATCTTGAACTATGTCATTACTTCATTGAGGACATTACATTCTTGCTCTTTATCCCAAATTGGCTAGCCCACACTGGTAAATGTGTACTGTACTGTCAATGAATCTGATGTATTTCTTTGTGTATGAACCTGACTGAAAATAAGGTCGCCTCCCTTGCTGCTGCTGCTAAAGCTGCTGCTCTTGCGCCCTTCTAAGTCCCGTTTAAGTCCCCCACCCCAGGCCCCCGCAGTACCCCTTCACATCTACACCATTCTAAAACATTTTCACTCATTTCCACATTACTATGCTAATTACACGTAAAATAGAGTGTTATCCTGCAAAACGTTGATGTCGTATATTTCTCTCTTTAAGTGATATCCTGTGGCTCCGAAAGGAGCCTGTTTGGTTAGGTTGTCTTGTGTGAACGAACCTTGGGTTCTTATTTCTTCTCTGTCTTCTTGGGGAGGAGCACAGCTTGGATGTTAGGAAGGACACCCCCTTGGGCAATGGTGACTCCAGATAGGAGCTTGTTCAGCTCCTCGTCATTGCGAATGGCAAGCTGAAGATGACGCGGGATAATGCGGGTCTTCTTGTTGTCGCGGGCGGCGTTACCGGCCAGCTCGAGCACTTCTGCTGCCAGGTACTCCATGACGGCTGCAAGGTACACAGGGGCACCTGCACCAACACGCTCAGCATAGTTGCCTTTACGCAAGAGACGGTGGATCCTACCCACGGGGAACTGGAGTCCGGCCCTGCTAGAACGGGACTTTGACTTGCCCTTCACCTTGCCTCCCTTGCCGCGTCCTGACATGTTGCTGCTGCTGCTTTTCGTGATAGGAGTTAAATTTCCGCCCGCCACCTTGGTCTTTTATACCAAGCTCAGGATCAGGCCAGGTGGCCGTCTCGCGGACCCAACCAATGTAAGAGAGCCGTAGCTGCAGCCAGTCTGATCCTGAGCGGCCCGCTCGGTGTATAAGGAAAAGTTAGTCGGGCCAGTTTTCAATTCTCTCGCTCCGCGCCACGAGTAACTGTGCCGCCATGCCTCCCAAAACTTCCGGAAAGGCTGCCAAGAAGGCTGGAAAGGCCCAGAAGGCCATTGCCAAGGGTGACAAGAAGAAGAAGCGCAGGAGGAAGGAAAAGCTACAGCATCTACATCTACAAGGTACTGAAGCAAGTGCACCCCGACACAGGAGTCTCCTCCAAAGCTATGTCCATCATGAACTCTTTTCGTGAACGACATCTGAGCCGCATCGCTGCCGAGGCTTCCTGCCTGGCGCACTACAACAAACGCTCCACCTCATTACAAGTCGGGAAATCCAGATGCTGTCCGACTCTTGCCGCCCGGTGAACTGGCCAAGCATGCCGTGTCTGAGGGCACCAAGGCTGTCACCAAGTACACCTCTTCCAAGTAAGAGGTTACTTGTACACAACAAACACGCCATCCCACTACTACAACTTAATCGGCTCCATCGGAGCCACAGTTACATGTTAAAGAGACAGTTACCGACAGTGATATATTGAGAGGGAAATAAAAAAAAAAAAAAATTATAATAATCTGCATTCTCTATTGGCGTAGAAACCGGACTAAATCGAAACATAATAAATAAATAAATAAATTCTGCGTGGAGTACTTTTACACCCACTGCAAAGTGACATACATGGAGTGTGTTTGGGCTTCATTTCATGTTTGCAGCACGCCTATTTCATGTAAACAATTTATTTTATTTTATTGTATTTTATTGTATTTTCTTTTATTTTATTTATTTATTTACTTACTTATTCTTTATATATTTATTTGTTACTAGCTCTTGTTTGTTGCACCCACCCACCTCCCGAATTGATGACCTACTATACATTCGTGCCTGCACGAATGTTACCAACTTCCCGTTAGGCGATTTGGGTAACCGAAATTAACGCTCTCCTACCACCAACCATTTCGATTGTCATGACAATTATCTTCAGAACAGTTCTTTGGCCCTGAGAAGGGCCGAGTTATAGATGTCTGGTAGGTTTTGTTGTGCTTTTTCTTTTTCCCCAAGGAAGAGGACTTAAGCACGCTCTCCGCGGATGCGCCGGGCCAGCTGGATGTCCTTGGGCATGATGGTAACGCGCTTGGCGTGAATGGCACACAGGTTGGTGTCCTCGAAAAGACCCACCAGGTAAGCCTCAGAGGCTCCCTGCAGAGCCATGACGGCAGACGACTGGAAGCGCAGGTCAGTCTTGAAATCCTGGGCGATCTCACGCACCAGGCGCTGGAAGGGCAGCTTCCTGATGAGTAGCTCTGTGCTCTTCTGGTAACGACGGATCTCACGAAGGGCGACGGTTCCGGGCCTGTAACGATGGGGCTTCTTGACACCACCGGTGGCTGGGGCGGACTTGCGAGCTGCCTTGGTGGCAAGCTGCTTCCGTGGAGCCTTGCCTCCAGTGGACTTGCGGGCAGTCTGTTTAGTACGGGCCATCTCGACGACGAAATAGTCAATACGGGCGGCCCGGCAGGCGGGCGGGCTTATATACAGACATTCTCCACCCCAGTGGCCACCTCATTGGCCACGAGTGCCGCATGCGTCATCCGCAAGCTACGCCCCACCTCCAAGAGGGAGGGACGGCCCTGGATGAACGATACTACCGCTGCGTCCACAGCACGCCACCTACTCCCACCAAACCGTGGGCGAAGCCACACCAGGACCACCTGTAGTAGCAACCACAACAACATGACTGGACGAGGCAAAGGAGGCAAGGGACTTGGAAAGGGTGGCGCCAAGCGTCATCGTAAGGTGCTTCGTGACAACATCCAGGGTATCACCAAGCCCGCCATTCGTCGTCTAGCTCGGCGTGGAGGTGTTAAACTTATATCCGGCCTTATCTACGAGGAGACCCGCGGCGTCCTCAAGGTGTTTCTGGAGAACGTCATCCGTGACGCCGTCACCTACACCGAGCACGCAAAAAGGAAGACCGTCACCGCCATGGATGTGGTGTATGCCCTGAAACGGCAGGGCCGCACCCTTTATGGTTTTGGTGGTTAATCAACCTGATGGACGGGCGCACACCACCACCACCACCACGACAAACAAATATACGGACCTAATTTTAGGTCCACATTTAAATCGCTAAAGAGTTGGTTAGACACTGAGTAAATCGATGAAAATATATCCAATAACATGATCCTCTCTAATTCTGGACTTGTGGTATGAGTATAGGTTGTGTGTGAACGTGTTGGAACCACTTCCTAATAATTGTCAGTCAGTCAGTCAGTCAGTCAGTCAACATTCACCTAACCT
Organism: Homarus americanus; assembly: GCF_018991925.1. Classification (NCBI taxonomy): domain Eukaryota; kingdom Metazoa; phylum Arthropoda; class Malacostraca; order Decapoda; family Nephropidae; genus Homarus; species Homarus americanus. The sequence continues at coordinate 23,019 of NW_024718475.1, forward strand.
CCAGGTACCTCACCTAACTTCCTGTAGCGTCACCGAACCTCACGAAATGTAACCCAATGTAGTTTATAATCTATCCTAACATGACATAACATAACCACGCACTATATTACTTCGGTAAGAGTAATGAGGTTTAATACACAAAGTTGCAGTTATCATTCATTCATACATACATACATACATACATACATACATACATACATA
>NW_024718476.1:0-12658 GCF_018991925.1 Homarus americanus
GTTATTAAGGGATCATCAGGAAATAATTGGCTTAAGTCAGACACTGTGGGAGGAAACTGATCAAGGTTGAGACGTGAAGTATGACCCATAATACTCTATTATAGGTCAAATATATTTAATAATCCAATAAACTGTTTGACGGTTGTTTATATCACTATTGCAGCACTGTGACCTATGACCTCACCATCACAATGTAAACTAGCACCACGAAAACAACACTAACACCATTAACACCTTGTGGTTAATTAACTTTTCTTCTTGTTCTTGTGCATCAAGTGAAAAAACTGTTGTGTGCTGTACAAAGAATTCTACTCCAGGAATGTTGTGGTGGTCGCCAGAGAAGAGATTTAATATTGGGAACTAATGAGACAGAGGTCGAGGGGACGAAGCAGATGAGTCGACCCAGAAAAAGTAAGAATCGTAACTCTTACAAGAATATGCGAACCTCATCATATCATCGGTTAAATCCTTTTGGTTTAAAATAAAACTACTCTCACCACCCAAGTCTTATAGCGGTATTCATAATGGTACTCATCAGTCGTGCTCAGGCCAGGTAACACAAGAATTATGTTCACCAGCAGGAGTAGAGAGTTTGTTTACATCACGATATCGTCCGTGTGGTTTACCCTCTTTAGCCCAGGTACACGTTGTGTCTGTTTACTTGAGACAAACAGCTGGGTGTGTTTACCGTCCCAGACACTGGTAATGTTCCTTTCACTAATGTTAACAATCACAAACAACGCTCGCTGGGCAGATCAATCAGTTAAGTAAACACTCACTATAATCTCTTGCCAGCTGGATCAACCTAACCTAACCTAACCTAACCTAATTTAAATTACCTAGAAAACGTAAGATTGAACGTAATCCTAAACCTTAACATAGATTAGATTAGGTTAGGTTAGGTTGGGTTAGGTTAGGTTGTATTGGAACTATCTACAATATAATTTCATTTTAAATTTCACCATAAAGGTCACTTCCAGGTCTAACTGTGATCTGCCAACACGTTCTCGGTTGTTATTCTCTTTTACACTGAGTCATACATCGTTCTACACAGTTGTACATTGTTCTACAATTAAGTTAAATGTTGTTCATCACTTGAGTTACATAATGTTCTTCAATGACCTGAAGTGAATGAACATTGTTCTTAAATGAGTGTTGTAACGTTCTACACTGAAACAATACCACTAAACTATTAATTCATCAGAGCTGTGTATTTTATTTTACATATTCATTAATCCTTTGTAATATGATGAATATTCATGTTGAAATTCTCCTTTATAATGCGTGTTAATTATGGGGTGTAATTGCCGTTTGGCGCTATATTTAACTACAGTATATAACATGTTGTGATCCTATATTGATCACCTGTGTAGAACTTTGCTGCAATAAGTTGGCTGATTACATCCTTACTATACACATACCTGGCTGATAAATATAATTAATAATCACAGGTATACACAATGACTCTAATAAGTGTTCAGGTTTGGACATATATTATAAAGGTGTTACGTCAAACTTTAAATAATGAACGTAGTTGTTTATTCTGAAGAGACATTGAGATATATATCGGTGGAGGAAGAACCATAAAGGAGTTGTGTCGGGTATAATAGATAATATTGTTTCCTGCCAACATATAAATTGAAGCTTTATTTTAGTTTTAGTTTTCCATATCTGACCTAAACACAATGCTGCATAAGAACTTAACTTGAAACAGCTTTAGTCAATGGTATTTTCATGGTTTTCACTTGTATTTAATTTTTGTAACGTTTGTGATTTCATTATGACAGTTTTGACATTTATAACATGATTTATACCAGTCTCTTGTCAGAAATCATTTATGACAAGCTCTTTTCCAGCCAATTTTATTCACCCTTTTGTTCACTGCTGTGAGGAGAACTACCATAACACACAGAGGCAATACACAGCTTAAGAGAACTATATGTAAAGTTACAGGAAATTTTGTACAGGTTCTTCAGCTCCTTTTTTATCATTCGACAAGTCATAAATGGAACCATTTCCTGAATCCATATTTATTTCTAACTCTGACTCCCAACAGTTCACAGCCAGTGTCAACACGCAAGTAATAAAACCTCATGATTCAAATAATCGCTCACATCTAATATTTACGGTTTCCTCGTCTTTCTTGATTAACCATACAGGGTTCCACAATGTATTTATATATATATATATATATATATATATATATATATATATATATATATATATATATATATATATAAATATATATATATACAGGTTAACAATCCTTTATCAGAAATCCTTGGGGCCAGAGGCATTTCGGTTTTCTGAATTTTTTGGTTTTCAGAATGGTTAGGGTTTTTTTTTTTAATGTGTATTAGCCCACCCGGGCATAGATCACTGACCCATATTGGGGCCTGGGGATCGAAAATATAATAAAATTATAATAATAATAATAATTCATAGGCTAGGTCATGTTTCTCACTTTTGATCTTTTTTTCATTCTTGTATTTCTTTACTGTATTATTATTATTTTATTATTTCAGTGTTATTATTATTCATTTTATTATTATATTTTATTATTATCATTGTAATCATTATTATTGTATTTTGGTGTATTTTTATTAAAATTTTTATTTACTATGAATAATTATTATTATTATAATTATTATTACTATTTAATTTTCGCCCCCCCCAGACCCCGATGTGGGTCAGTGATCTATGCCTGTGGCTTAATAATCCCTGAGAAAAAAAAAAAAAAAAAAATAATGACCCACAAAAAAACTTTGTTTTTAGAGCTGGTTTTGGAATTTCGGATGTTGGTTGAATAATTATATATATATATATATATAAAGAGTATATATATATATATATATATATATATATATATATATATGCAAGTAAACCACTGTAGGTGTGTGTGTGATTTGATGTATATGTGCTGATAACTGACATGTTTTTAGGTGAGTACAGACTAGTCTGTACTCACCCCTGAAGATGAATTACACGAAAGTGCCTGTAGAACAAATCCTTGTGTTTCTTCTTTTCCTTAGAAAATATATATATATATATATATATATATATATATATATATATATATATATATATATATATATATATATATATACATATATATAGATAGATAGATAGATAGACAGATAGATAGATAGATAGATAGATAGGTAGATAGATAGATAGATAGATAGATATTATTATGGCATTTTTACACATTTCACATAATCCCGTGTGAGAAATAAATCCGATGAAACATAATGCTCTCGACTTGTAAAGGGATTTCCTGGATTATCTGTGATGATCATAATGACCACCAGGTAATGTTGTCTGCCAAACACTGTGTCCCGCCTGGTGCTGCCCTCAGTAACACATTCTGCTGATCACACCAACTCTATCCGCTAAGCTCTAAATGGATGGTGAAGCAGACTGTTGGCCTGGTGTACTTAATATTGTTTTGTTCACACACACACACACACACACACACACACACACACACACACAGCAGCAGCATAATACATTGTGATTGGCTGGGAAAGTGTTTTTTACCAGACTGAACATCAAGAGTGGTAATTGAGAGGAGGTAGATTGGCCACCTGACAGTGGAGAGTTGGCGATAACGAGTTATTATTAGTGGTCATCACACACACACTCTCTCTCTCTCTCCACAATTAATGGAAAGAGAGAATTAGAAGAAACTGAATAAAAAAGATGATGTGATAATTAAGAGAAACAAGAAGAAAATTAAAAAGGGCAGAGAGAGAGAGAGAGAGCGGGGGGGGACCAGCATTTCACAAGTTTCAAGACGTGGCAGCAAGTTGTGAGGCAGTTGAGAATGTTAGTGAAACAGTCCAGCAGCAGAAGCGACACACAACACCTGAGTAATGGTGACTGACTCGGCCAGGTGTACAAAGTCAGGCCTAGCAGGTTGTGAGAGGGTTGAGACGCGGGGCTAGGCGTTGGTGAGAGAGAGAGAGAGAGAGAGAGAGAGAGAGATTTACGTACGCGCGAATGAAACTTGCACACGGTCTTCTCTCCCATTTGGCGACAAGGCAAATATATTCCCTTTTATGTCAACACAAGTTTTACTCTGACAAATCACTTTTCCATCCTGTAAATTAAAACAAAATGAATGAAGCTTGAAGCTTTGTGTCGAGGTTAATATATTATTCTGGTAGCCATTGTCTTAAGTTACCCTCGTTGAAAACAGACATACAGGATGAACCAACAAACAGACGCAGGACGGGTCTCTCCCTCCCCCCAGCAGGTAACTTAACACCTTCACGAGACAGAAGCGAACCTTGTTAGGAGAAAGACTAACTCTCTCGGTTCTTTCTTCCTCTTCTTTTCTCTCTAAGCGAATTGACGAATGTGTTTAACAGTTTACTATCAAATGCTTAAGATTGAAATAGTTAAACTCAACTTCCTGAACAGTGAAAATTACTTGATTCTTGGCTAATTTTTTATATAAACATCAACAATACATATGTTAAGTGATATGTGAATACTTTAAACACAATATTATTCACACCATTCTTGACGTGATCTATCTCTCTCTCTCTCTCTCCGGAAGTGTTCATTAGTTTGCTGGTGTAAGTCCCAGGAGGTCTGTTAATTAGCTAGCATTCTCCTCCCTGGCTCCAGAAGGCCGAGCAAGACACTAACTACAAGATCTTCTTCACGTTTTAGACTTTGAGGACCGTCTTCCAGGCAGGATGAGTCTTAAATGGGCAGGTGATGGTGGAGGTCTTGTCAAGGGGTCTTGGGTTTTGGCTAGTAAATGTTACAGTCTGACCGAGATAACTATAACGTCAGTATATATATACATTTTTCATATGGCATCACGCCACCCCTCCCCCTCCCCGTACCTACCTCACGCCCCCCTCCCCTTCCCTGAACCAACAATCACGCCCCCTCCCCCTCCCCTGTACCTACTCCCCACGCCCTCCCTCCCCTGTACCCACCCCCACGCCCTCCTCCCTGCACTTCCACTTGCCCTCCTCCCCGTACCCACCTCACGCCCTCCTCCCCCTGCACCTACCTCATGCCCCCTCCTCCCCCCCGTACCTAACCTAACGCCCCCTCCCCTCTCCACCCCACGCCCTCCTCCCCTGCACGGCACCTCACGCCCCCTCCTGCCCCCCTGTACCCACCCCACGCCCCTCCCTCCCTGCACCCACCTCACGCCCTCCTCCCTCCCCTGCACCCACCTCACGCCCTCCCCCTCCCCTGCACCCACCTCACGCCCCCTCCTCCCTGCACCCACCTCACCCCCTGCACCCACCTCACGCCCTCCCCCTGCACCCACCACGCCCCCCCCTCCCCGCTCCCCGTACCTACCCCACGCCCCCTCCTCCCCTGCACCTACCCTCACGCCTCCTCCCCTGCACCTACCTCACGCCCCCTAACACTCCCCTGTACCTACCCTGACGCCCTCCTCCCCTGCACCTACCTCACGCCCCCTCCCTGCACCTACTCCGCCGCCCCTCCTGTACCTGCCTCCTCACGCCCTCCCACCTACCTCACGCCCTCCTCCTCCTGCACCTACCTCACACGCCCTCCTCCCCTGTAACTACCTCACGCTCACACCCCTCTCCCCCTCCTCGTACCAATCTCACGCCACCCATACCCTTTCCCCATACCAACCTCACGGCCCACCTTCCTCTTCCCGTACCAACCTCACGCCACCCTTCCCCTTACTAGCCTCACGTCCCCTACCCTCCCCATACCAACCACGGCTCTAGAGAATTGTGGGAGGCCAATAATCTTCATCTATTAATATCTTAAAATCTCGGGTCAAAGACTACGACCAGGTAAGAGCTCTGGAGATCTTACGTCAAACTTTATGACCTTGGAAGTATTCTTAGCATCTCGTTTCATAAAGGTAACGACTTAGTTAATGCATAAAGGTCGCTGGACAAACTTAATTTCTTAAATGTTTATAAATCTTGTCAGTGACTATTACGATTTGGAAAGTTTGCTCAAGAGTCATTACCGTGTTATTATAATTAGTGTTTTTATCAAGGGACAACAATAATCTTACCTCAGCAGTGTCGGGTGATTAAATAAATGAAACCCACTTCTAGTCTATCCTGACGTCACCTGCCCCATCCCTACCCAAGCCAACCTAACCTAACCTAATTTAACCTAACCTAACCTAACCTAACCTAACCTAACCTAACCTAACCTAACCGAACCAAACCTAACCTAACCTAACCTAACATAACAAAACATAAAAATAACATAACGTAACGTAATATAATATAACAAAACCGCACCTAAGACTAAATTTTGGCGAGTCCTGATCTTATTTAATGGCATTGTTGACTGGCTTCTAACTTTATAGACAACTCTCCTTCTGATCAAGTTAGGCCGCAGTAGACGGCAGAATAAAGTTAACATGAGCTGGAAAACATATAACAATTCAACACTTAAAAACTTCGAAAAAACAAGGGATAAATATTATACGTTTCTCTTAAGTCCTGTTCCAGTTAGAAAAAAGACAACACTGTGATAAGAAAAAAGAATTAACAAAAAGACCCAACTCTTCCTGCTGCTGTTCCTTGTCCCAGCTGACACTCTGGTGACGTTCACAAAAGAAGGAGTTTATAGTAGTTACCAAGAGTCTGATTTAAGAACGTTTTACCCTTTTATTTGAAGCCTGAAGGACCGATCAACCTACAATGTTATGGTCTGGGGATATTCCTTAGTGATTAATAGTCTCTCTCTCTCTCTCTCTCTCTCACTCTCTCTCTCTGGTTGTCTTCCTTCATTCTATCTCTGTATTTCCCTCTTTCTATCTCTCTCTATCTCTGTCTGTCTGTCTGTCTATCTCGGGACTATGGAGATAAGTAAATGATCTAGAGCCAAACCCTTTATTTTAATCCCCATCCACTTTAATCTGATCCACTGTAAACCTTTCCTTCTTCCCAGTGTTCTTTAGTCGATATTCTTCAAACGTAAAAAAAAAAAAACGTAAAAAAAACAAAGAAACACATACACAAAAAAACACACCCAGAAAAATAGTGAGTCTTCAACTTTTTCTATTCCAAGGAACTCCTCCAGGAGACTATCAACCCATAAAATGAGAAAGTAAAGATGTTCATGACAGTTTGGAAAAAGGGAAAGGATGAAGGGAGGGGAAAAAAATAAACATGGAATAGCTTCGAGAAATATACTGAGGATAAATGATATTGGTCGAAGGTTCAGGAAGGAAAAGGTATATAATTTGGAGAGAACTGGGTGAGTGTATTCAGTTTTCTGAGGCTGTAACATTAAAGTGAATGGTGGTTGGTGGTGGTGGTTGTTGTTGTTGGTGGTGGTGGTAGTTGTTGTTGTTGTTGGTGGTGGTGGTGGTAGGGGTGGTGGTGGTGGTGGTGGTTGTTGTTGGTGGTAGTGGTATTGGTGGTGGTTATTGTTGGCGGTGGTAGTTGTTGTTTGTGCTGGTAGTGGTGGTGGTGGTTGCTGTTGTTGGTGGTGGTGGTTGTTGTTGGTGGTGGTGGTAGTGGTGGTGGTTATTGTTGGCGGTGGTGGTGGTAGTTGTTGTTTGTGCTGGTCGTGGTGGTGGTGGTGGTGGTGGTAGTTGTTGTTGGTGATGGAGGTGGTGATGTTGGTAATGGTAGTGGTGGTAGTGGGGATGTTTATAGTGATAGATGTGGTTGTGGAGGATGATAATGGTAGTAGTGGTTACTGTTACACACACACACACACACATACACACACACACAAACGTCGACAAAACTCCACATATAATCCTCTTTTACGAAGTATATTGTCAGGTTCCACATATTTCCCTCTAGTCTGATATCCCTCGAGCTTACGTAGGAGGAAAGAACCAGACGACAGGAAGGAAAATAATCTCAGGTAAATATTCCTCCTTCCAGTTTATTCTCTTATGATTTAGAGATATTTTAAGAAGAAACAGAAAGATTATACTATATATTCAGGTAAATGTAAATTACAATCAATATTTATATAACTATTGATCAAATTATTACACGAACAATAAAACTAAATAATAAACTTATCTTTATATATATATATATATATATATATATATATATATATATATATATATATATATATATATATATATATATATATATATATATATATATATATATATATATATATATATATATATATATATATATATATATATATATATATATATGTAACCGGTCGGAATTTACTGGACTTTATTTTCTCACTTGACTTGGGGTTTATTAAAGATTATAAGATGGTAATGGCAGTGGAAGCGCCCCTTTGAGAAAAATCCCGAACCAGCACAAGAACACTTAAATCTACTAAACAAAATGAATTGTCCGTGACCCGTGGAAGGATAGCGTCTGTGACTGGGATGAATGAGACACACTGTAAAATTTAGACACTTATATTCCCTCCAACACTACAAACACAATCAAATAATGGTACACCAATATGCGCACCTCTTAACTTGAACTTAAAACACTACTCTGGGAAATAAAAGTTATACATGACATAGAAATTATTAGAAGCTCAGGCAACAATAAATTTGAAGTATTAAGAAATGTTGCTTGCACACATGAAACAGGCCTTAAGGGCTTTCACAAAATAATATCAGTCACTTAGGAAATGGTATTAAAAAATAAGAAATTAACTACTCTACAATGAATAGGCCTTAAGGGCTTTCAACAAAATAATATCAGTCACTGAGGAAATGGTAATAAAAAATAAGAAATTAAATACTCTACAATGAATAGGCCTTTAGGGCACTCAACAAAATTATATCACCCCAACAGATGCACACTTCCTAACCTAACTTAACCACTACTCTGGGGAACAAGGTTATACCTGAGATCAGAATTATGAAGAAAAATTAGATGCATTAAAAGAATCAAATCACAGTATCACTCTGGTTCCACTTAATGACACAAACATTCAAAAACAATACTATCAAAATTATTTAGGAACTATTAAACTACACACGTCAAGATAATATCAGTCTGAGGAATGGTATTAACTACACCCGTAATAAGGGAGGGAAAATGTTCCTCTAGGTATCTCCTAGAGACCTAGACTCACGGTCTCAGTGTGTGATCATTAGTTTACTCAGATAGCCTCAGTGTACTCCCAGTGCGTCCATAAACCGGAAGGGAGTGAGCCAATCAGACCTTGTACAGTTGAGAGAAGCTTTAGCTTCCCGTTAGCAAGAGGGTTTCACTAAGCTGCTCGGGACATGTGGTGTTGTGCACCCGAGTGGTAAGAACTGATCACCCACTGCTGATGCTGGTCCCGTGTCGTTTTAGTTGTCGGGGGCACTCGTTCACTCAAGAGATCCTTTGCTACCCCGCTAAACAGTGACAGGCCTACACTGATCGGTCCAATGGCGACAATCGCCACCCTCAATCATCAACGGCAGTCTCAAACGGCATTCAATCTCTCGCAGTCAACTCCGGTCAACTCCGGTCAAGTGGGTTCTGACGGAAACCTTGTCATACTGCAATAGCGCAGCACAGGTGACTAGGCCACGTGACTATTTCTGTGACGGACGCGCAGGGACGTCTTGTATGTCTGAATGCTTCTCCGTGACTGTGGGAGGGCCCGCGTCGCGTCTCTCAAGGCGTTAGCTTAGGCCTACGTGACATATTTTCCGCCTAACTAATAACTCCTTGGGACACCCGTAACATTATTCAGACTGATAAACGATCTATAATAATTTCAAATTCAATAATAGTCCCTTACTTCATGAATCGCATCATTATTAATTCGGTAAATTTCATTTAATATCATCTAGGCCTAGTTCCACCATCTCTCGCTATGAGCAGGAAGCGCTCTCTTCCCTCCGGCGACCTTGAACGCTCAGTGTTGCCAATGGCGGGGCATTCGAAATTACTCTGAAATTTCTGAATATTACAATCGACCCCCCTAAAAAAAGACAGCACTGTCCTCATGTGCTGAGAAAAACATACATACGACGCCCCTAAAAAATTTTCTAAGGACTGCATCTCACCCCTTTACCGTGCTAAACGCAGCATTTGCCTTCTCTTCTCTCCTTTTCTCTCCCGCTAACACTCGACCCCCCTAAAGAAAACAGCACTGCCCTCATGTGCTGAGAGAACAACTTAGAACCCACCTTCAACTCTGTACTATTCCACTCGCAGCTAGCAACTCCATTTCTTGCCTAGCCCAACTCAAAACCAACCAGAACATCACGCTCCCCTTTTGCCTGGCCCTTAACTAGAGAACCAATGTCAAAATTAATACCAGCCCAAACAAACATGCTCTCCTTTGCCTGGCACTTGAACTAAGAGAACCAATGTCAAAATTAATACCAGCCCAAAACAACCATGCTCTCCTTTGGCCTGGCCCTTGAACTAAGAGAACCAGTGTCAAAACAATACTCAGTCCATCTTAAACATGCTCTCCTTTGCCTGGCCCTTGAACTAAGAGGAACCAGTGTCAAAACACTACTCAGTCCATTTCAAACATGCTCTCCTTTGCCTGGCCCTTGAGCTAAGAGGAACCAGTGTCAAAACAATACTCAGTCCATCTCAAACATGCTCTCCTTTGCCTGGCCCTTGAGCTAAGAGGAACCAGTGTCAAAACACTACTCAGTCCATTTCAAACATGCTCTCCTTTGCCTGGCCCTTGAGCTAAGAGGAACCAGTGTCAAAAAAATACTCAGTCCACGTCTCCGAACCTCATGCCGGCAGACCAAACCTCTGACAATGTACCAGTAGGGTGTGTCATACGGAGGCGAATTTTTTTTTTTTTAGTTTGAAAAATCGGCCCATGGTATTAATGATGTAGTTCTATGTGCAGAATCATGTGATATCTTCAGATTTGAAAAGTTTTCATTTTTTGCTAGGTAAATTTTAACTTGAAATCTTATGAAAATTCAGTATTCCCACCCTTTTACCAACACCACTAAATAGCTTATTTAAAGTAAAGTAAATGTATCAGGTTAATTTATTAGGATGAAAATAATCCAGAATAGTGAAACGAATGATCTTGACACATTTATTAAATTTAATATTCCTTTAAAAAACAAAATCATCAAATACAAAAACCGGTTTTACTACTACGACCCGGTGTTGCTGCACACCAAAGAGAACATGTCTTTCTTGCTTCTGTTTCTACTCTTCACCTCCCTGCTGACCACCTGAGCTCGGATGTAGCCTTCCCTCCTCTCCTGGCTGTACACGTGACTGCTGGCCTCGCTCACTTGCTGTACACAACGCTCTATACTCTGGGTGTGCGAGGGCCAGGCAGGGACATGCATGGGGTTGTCCAGGAAAGCTCTGACTTGAACATTGGTGAGGCTGCAGGTAAGAGGGGGCTCACTGCCAGCCTGGATGTTATCCAGATCTATGAGATCAGTGAGGGTCTTGGCACCTAGATTGACTTCAGGAGTCTTCCTGACCCTGAAGGAATCGTCACCAACTGATTCGTCATGCCCAGATCCTCTCATAAGTCTCATATCCAAGATCTTTTTTGATGCACTCTTCTCTCCTCCTCATCCTTACTGCAGAGCATTGTCTGCAGAACTGCCTCGGGATGAGCATACCAGGAAGATCTCCTCACAGTCTGCTCCACAATCTGAACAACCTTCCTTGGCTGACTCCTCAGGAGCTCAAGCTGGAAGAGAACATGCCTCGGACCTTCGGAGAACGATGACTTGACCTTGGTGTTGAACCAATTTGGCAAGTAGACACTCACGATGAATTGGACAATAAGTCTCAGGTTGTGAAGCTGGTTCCCTTTCAGTTTATGATGAGCGACCCAAATTCTGCAGAACCTGAGAGCCGTTGTGAGCCACCTAGAATGTGAGACTGGACCTATCTGCAGGTAAGCAAGTTTATCAGGCATGACCCCAGTTTTGATGGCACTGCAAATCATATAACCATAGTACTGGTCAGTACTCAGGTCGTCAATGACAGTATGTGCAAGCTCAACGAGTGGAGGGTCAACTGTGATTTTTTCAAAGCTCGGATTTATTTCTAACTCAGTGGCAGAGTCCAGCATCTTGCCAAGAGGACCAGACCATCTGTTGTTTGAAAGAGTCTTGCCATCCAGCTCCTGGATCAGATGTCTGAGTGGCAATTCGTTGGTGTGGAGGTCACAAACAATCCAGACCAGCTTCCTCCCAATCTTCCGCTCTATCCACTGTATGACCCCCCTTGCCACCCTGTGTTCGTGTTGGTGCTGTCCCCTCCAATGGCCTGCAGGGTCTGGTCTACGTTCCTCTCTCTGAGCCAGTTCACAATGTTATCTGCCACTATCTCAGCTGGTTTCCTGATGTCATCTTTCTCTGGAGTGAAATGCCACAAATACTTCCCTCCTGGTTCACTGCAGCAGGAGTAGTGTTCCTCCTTCACCATGGCAGGGAACAACTTGTCAGAATCTCCAACTTTCATGAACACTTTAGTGTCATCCCTTCTCCCATCAAAGAACAAACAATTGATTCCATTTTCTCTTATCTCCTTATCAAACTCCTCTTCTAGGTTACTGACAAGTTTCTCCTGCGCTCTCCTTACTTTGTTATGATCTATCACCAGGTGAACATCATCAGGTGTTATCAAACCACCGTCAATGCAGGCAGCTGTTGCTATCTCTGCAGTTTCTCTGAGACCAGTGTGGTGTCGCATGCTGGCCAGAGCTATGCTCGGGATATCTTTCCTATTTC
>NW_024718477.1:0-32353 GCF_018991925.1 Homarus americanus
GGAGCCGACACAGGCAGCCACAGTGGATATCGCCGGGACCCAACCACCCGATGATATCCGAAATCATAGCAGTGAGTCTACTCAACCCGAAAATGTAGTACTAATAAATGCTGCTCCCTCAGTAGCAGGTGTCCACGAGGAGAATGAGAGACAGCCGCCTCAGTGGAATGGCATGTCGATGGAAAATGCAGGCGTATGGGTCAAAGAAACCTACTCAGAAATTGTCAAGTGGTCGCCTGCTAACTTATTTGAACCACCCAAATGTGCGGCCACCAAAGAAATGATTCGGGAGATGACTCGCTTCATGACTGATTACACTCAGGACCGCTTCCTCGCCCCCCTAGCTCTTCAAATACTGGCAATAATACCACATCTATTTTGTCAGAGGACACACACAAAGGCTAAGCACAAAGAAAATGTGGCAGCAATGAAGAGAAGATCGACAATGTGGCGGACTGGGGCCCTAGATGATCTCCTATGTGAAGCAAGAACACTGCAGGAGAGACTAAAATCTACGGGTGACGGAAAGCAAAACACCGATGACGTGGCAAGAAAATTTGGAAACAAAATGCGTGTGGGAAAAGTGTCTCTCGCGGTAAGATCTCTCACACAGGAATCCTCCGGTGGGGTGATGCCAATAAACAGAGACATTAAAACTACTGAAAGAGAAACATCCCCCTGCAAGCGAAGATGAAGGCATCAGGTTCCAGGGTGACTATATCCCACCAAATGCTGTCCTGTTCGAGAAAATAACAGGAGAGATGGTGTGGAAAAAGGCACTGAAGACTCGAGGAGGAGCCGGCCCTTCAGGTCTGGATGCAAACGGTTGGAGAGTCATCCTCAGCACAAACAAGTTTGGCCCTGTAGCAAGCGATCTCTGCACTGCCATTGCCGCCCTTGCAAGAAAGCTTGCATCCTCTTGCTGCCATCACCTCCAGGCCCTGACGGCCTGCCGCCTTATTCCTCTGGAAAAGAAACCAGGATGTAGACCTATAGGGGTTGGGGAAGTGCTGAGGCGGATCATCGGAAAGTGCATAATGGAGGTGGTAAAGGACGATGTCAGGGCAGCAGCAGGGAACCTACAAGTCTGTGCTGGCCACCAGGCTGGTGGGGAGGCGGCCATTCACGCCATGAGATTGATATTTGAGCAGCGTGATTGTGAGGCCGTTCTCCTGGTGGATGCTTCAAACGCATTCAACATACTTAACCGCAAGGCTGCACTGCACAACATCAAGATCAAGTGACCTAGCTTTGCGATGTATGTTGAAAATTCGTATAAGAATCCTTCAGACCTCTACATAGTAAACAACAAGGCTCTACGAGGTGATACCATCCTACAGTCGACCGAGGGAACAACACAGGGGGACCCCGTTGCAATGGCAATGTATGCAATTGGCCTATCAGTGCTCCAACAAGAAATAAAATTTGAAACAACTGGGGTCAAACAAGTGGCATATGCTGATGACCTTACAGGAGCAGGAAAAGTGGAGTGCATCAAAATGTGGTGGGACCAGGTAACATCGCGAGGTCCACAAATAGGGTACCACCCAAACGCTAGCAAGTCCTTCCTCATCGTGAAGCCAGAACATTATGAACGGGCTTTGGAGGTTTTTGGCGGAAGTGAGGTCAAAATAACTAAGGACGGCCAAAGACATCTAGGCGCAGTAATTGGCACTACGGACTTCAAGACCGAGTACGTAGCAGGAAAGGTGAATGAGTGGGTTAGCGAAATCCAAGCTCTGTCTGAGATTGCTAACACAGAGCCACATGCCGCCTTTGCAGCATTCACCCATGGAGTCAAGCATCGCTGGAACTACCTGATGCGTACCATCCCTGAGATCGGACCCCTCCTTCACCCTCTGGAAGAAGCTATCAGTGTCAAGTTCATTCCCAAACTAGTGAAACACCCTGACTTAACCCCAGCAGAAAGAACACTTCTTGCACTTCCACCAAGACTGGGAGGGATGGGACTAACTAATCCAGAGGAGATTGCTGACACTGAACATCAAAATTCACTTAAGCTCACGGCAGCCCTCACTGACCACATAATAGCCCAGAATGCAACAGGGGAAGTGGACACCAGCGAAGTAAATAAGATCCGTAGGGCCATTACAACAGATCGGCAGCACTGCCAAAATGACATGTTGCAGCAACTATTGCTGCAGGTTCCAGAAAATTTGACAAAAAAAGTAGCTATAGCGCAGGAGGTGGGCGCTCGAACTGGTTAACTACGTTACCGATAAGGGCAAATGGTTTCAGCCTTAACAAACAAGAATTTACAGATGCCATTGCTCTAAGGTACGGTTGGCCAGTAGATGGTTTGCCCTCCCAATGCGTGTGTGGCTCTTCCTATGACGGCGATCACGCCATGGTCTGCAAGAAGGGGGGCTTCATATGCATGAGGCATGACGAGGTAAGGGATCTCACAGCAAATATGTTGAAGGAAATCTGCCGGGACGTCATGGTAGAACCGACCCTCCTTCCACTGGATGGTGAGATCTTCCAACACAGGACTTCAAACACATCTAACGAAGCCCGTGTGGACGTCAGTGCTCGAGGATTCTGGACGCCGGGACAGCGAGCTTTCTTCGACATCAGGATTTTTGATCCCATGGCCACTTGTCACCGTAACCTAGCTCTCGATGCTGCACATAGGAGGAACGAGAACGACAAGAGAAGGGCATATGGGGAGAGAATTCAAAACGTTGATCAAGGCAGCTTCACTCCTCTAGTGTTCACAACCTCTGGTGGGATGGGCCCAAGTGCAAGATGTTTCTACGCCAGACTCGCGGAGTTGATCTCCGAACAGAAGCAGCAGCCCAGAAGTTATGTTACAGCCTGGATGAGATGTCGACTGTCCTTCTCTCTCCTTCGGTCAGCTTTGCTCTGCCTCAGGGGAACGAGAGCTTCTGCCCCTACTCCGACAACTGCTGCAGATATTGACTATGAGGCTACAGTCACTGAATGCCGCATAGATCTGCGGCTCAACTAATTTAACACAGATAGGATAGCTTCTTATGTATTAGGATATTTAATATAAAGGTAAATAAATGGCGGCGAAGGTGTGGCTATTGGGGGAGGCTGGAGGCCACGTAGCAAAAGTAGTAGTAGTAGTAGTAGTGTTATAATAAATGATAATAGGCATAGTCGTAACACACACACACACACACACACCTCTGCTGACAGGTGGCGCCGCGTTGCCCCAGTGGCAGTCAGAGACACTACAGTACTCCTCTGCCATGCAAACTCCTCCTCCTCTTCCTCCTCCTTCTTCACCTTGTAGGGTTTCGTGATATAATGTTGTCTAGCACTCAGGATGGATGGAAACTCTAAGGTGGTGGTTTTCTTATATAATATAAGTTATATGGTAGACAGTCTGGTGCTGGAGATGCCGTGTCGTGAGGAGCTGCTCAGTAGACACGTTCGATGAGTAGCTTGTTGAAGGAGGTAGATGTGCAGGAGCTTCGTTAGAGAAGATGTTGCCTGTTGCTGGCCTCCTGGTTGAATGAGAACGGGACAGCGAGGAGCTTGCTTGGAGGAGGTATTGCGTGTTCAGGAACCGAGAGCAGAATGAATCTTAATGGAGAGACAGAGCTTATATACACAGCAGCCGTGGGAACTCGCCGGTTTCTCGACTCAGTTGCTTGGGAAGACGGTAGCAGCTGGTGGCTGGTTGCTAGGATACTGTGGCATCTGGTGACGCCCCCCCTGGGCCGCTCGTTTGGTTGCTAGGGAAGACGTAGCAGGTGGAATGCGCTACGCAGTTGTAGGGGAGACGTCCACTACAACCTCCTCCTCCTCCTCCTCCTCCTCCTCCTCCTCTTCCTCCTTTTCCTCCTTCTTCTTCACCTCCTCCCCTCATTGATCTATTCTCCTTACTTATACGGGTCTTTCTTACTTACAATTATCTTCCTTAATTAACACTAAACTTTCATACGTACCTACTTATATTACGTATTTACTTACATAAAGAGAATTAGAATTGATCACTTTACTTCAAGCTGTAATTTTGGAAGGAATAAATTAGATGTTTTGATAAGAATAAGACGTGAAGTAAAAAGCAAGATAGGATAAAATAAAACTGGCAGAAATAAACGGGGGGAAATAAGTGGAAGAGATAAAATGAAGAAAAAAAAGAAAATTTGCCGAGGAAAAAAGGAAAAAAATAAAGGAATTAACAGATAAGAATTGAGGATTAAAGTGATCTGGCAGAGAAAAAATGGTGAGAATAAGAGAACATAAACTAAAAGAAGAATGAAGAAGAAAAAAACAGAAAAAGAACAATTAAGAGAACGAAGAAGAAGAAGAAGAATAGAACAATATATTTAATCTACCTTATTAAGTCAGTCTGATAAAAGAAATTAACTAAAAAACATCATGAAAAAACCAAGAACTGTAAGTAAAGAAAAGGTTGTTATTATTTCTGGCGGGGAGGAGAGAGTACTTATCGTTTTACAAAATCATAGAATCAAGAGGCTATCGGAAAAGTCCTGGCAAGACGATGGACAAAGGGCTATCCATGTCTTTCAGATGTTGGGTCAGGAGGTAGGGTGTGTGTGTGTGTTTATAGAGTGTGTGTGAGTGTGTTTATAGAGTGTGTGTGTGTGTGTGTGTGAGAGAGGGGCGTTGACCTCTAATGCATTACATTGGCGGTAAATGAATCCGCAACTCGTTCTTGGATTCGGATTCTCAAAGGGGGATTTATTGTATTGGATGTTTGTAGAAATTGTGTGGATTTTAACCCCTTGATGTTTAGATTTTAAATAAACACAAACATCAAGGGACTATTGAGATACCCTATAATATCAGCACAGCTACAGACAACTTTAAACCAACAACAATGCACCACTAATACGTATTATTAAAATATATTATCATGTCATTTTACTCACACACACACACACACACACACACACACACACACACACTGATGGTAGCGGGAAGGTGTATTTCATGATTACACACGACTTCAGGTAAATGAAACATAAGGAGATTAATCTTGTACCATAATCGGGTAGTTTTATCGAGAAGTATATGACAGTACAGGCGTTGATTTACATTACAGGGTCAATGATGTCCATGTAATGATCGTATTGTGGAGGTAATGTGTTAACTTGTTATATGAAGAGAAATATGCCGTAATGTTATCAACCTGCTTCATGATTCTCTAAGTAATATTAATGTTTTATGAGACCGTGATTCCCCCTAATAGTAGATCGAGCCTTTGTGATAATTCCTTAATGTGTTCAGGTGTCCGTATTGTGATTTTCATTATTTTCTATGACATTAAATATTTTTTCTGTACATTGTTTACATTATCAACTCCAACATTTCCTTGTAATTCTTCAGCAGCATACTAATACTAACTTGGGTCCTGTAGGTTAAGGGCAGTGTGGATACAGCATGGTGTAGACTTAAGCTTCCTCTCGGTGCATTTACAGCTGGGTGAACTAGTACTGCCACCCGGGATCGAACCAGTGACCCTTAGGACAAAAGGCGAGTTCTGTATCTACCCAAACAGAAGGTAAACCGACTTTGTTTACTTTTTGTTTAAGACATCTTAGTTTTATGTTATTTAATTTACGGTTATTTATTGACTTTTTATTTATTTATTTATTTATTTATTTATTTTTATTGTTGTATATTTATTTACATTTATTTTTATTGTTTTATATTTATTTACATTTATTTTTATTTATTTATTTATTTTCGTGAATATTATTAGCCTTCCATGTTGCTTACCACATGAGACACTAAACTTCACCTCATTAATCAACATCAGTGAACGAGACAGTGTTACCAAATAGTGTAAATTCCCAGGCTGTTAGGTGTGTCGTGGCGTGATGCGGTGTGTCTCGTATTACAAGATGTGTAGTGTTGTTAAACCTGTGAGTTATCGTATGACTGTGTCCTTTGTTCTGTGCGATACAACCTTTAATGGCGCACGATAGTTAAAAATAGTTAGCATGCGATGAACTAAGTGTCCTGGTATACGATAGTTTAGTTCCTTGGGTATTGTTACTCAGTACTTTAATTACAATAAATTTATCATATGAATTACTGCAGTAACTTGATTTCTTGAGAACGAGATTTATCGTCACTTGAGTGCGGCTGGTACTGTGGCAATATACGTATCCTTCACCGTTATGTCCTGGGTTCGAGTTCTGGTTCGTAACAAATGTCAGAAGGTTGTTATGTTATGTGACTCTACCAAACAAAGCAACAAAGAATTGATCAACTGCCCGAATGGCTAATAAGCTATTAAGTGGCATCATAAATTGAGTATATTGTTTTTCTCCTTGAGTACGATAATTTAGTCCTATGAGTATAATAACTGGTCCTCTGAGTGCCGTTACATAACAACTTGAAGAATATCCTGAGTACGATAATTTAGGTCTTTTTTTAATATTATTTAACCCTATTAGTAAATTACTTAAACCTTTGAGTACGATTACTTAACCTTCTTGAGTATACTATTAAACAATCCCATGAGTACAATGACTTAATCCCTTGAGTACGATATCCTAAGACCTAATCCCCTGAGTTTTAAAGACTTAATCCCTTGAGTAAGATAACTTAACCCATTGAGTACGATAATACCCACCAGAACAGTGAATTATCTTGATGAAACGATAACATAACCTGTCAAATGCAAATGTTCACAGTGCATATGGCAACAGGTTACCAGTTTAAGATTCCCCTGTTGTGTATACAGGATATGACAAGAGTGTGACCTGTATATAATAAGACTCATGTTACCTTACATTGAGAGTCGATTGGCTTTTGAAGATATTTGTATAGTTTTGTATTTTTTTTAATGTAAGGTCAGGTCAGGTTAAGTCAGGTTACATAGCGAGATATGAATAGTCTATTGGTAGTAAGAAAATATATTTATTTGAATATTGGTTAAGGTGTCACTTTTATGGTGTTGAAACCACATGGAAATTTCTGTACCTCTACTGTATACCTAAATCTGTACCTGTAATGTATATCTATACCTGTACCTGTACTGTATACCTGTACCTGTACTGTAAAGTGTTCCTGGTTGCCGTTGATTCATCTTAAGAATGTTTTATTTTATTTTTTATTTTGTTTTTTGTCGATAAGTGAGAGATTTGATATATGTTACAGATGATTACAATAAATAAAACCAAGAGGAGTGGGTGTGAGAAGGTGTAGTGATGCATCAGGTGTGTTAGAGGTAATAAACAAAAGCCTTACACTTAACCGAGGCTCCGTACCCGGTGCTTCATCACATAATGGAACTCTGAATCATCCAGGTATTTTAAACACAAACTACTAATTAATCCCCCAAACATTCGATGATCCGAAGCTTCGATACCAAATACTGCTTCGTCACACAATGGGACTATGAATCATCTAACCACTTCAACACACACACAGACGATAATTAACTCCCAAACACTCTCGATGATCCGAAGCTTAAGGCCCCAAGTACTTCATGAGACACTGGGACTTTAATCCTCCCACTTATAATTTATCCCAGGTATTAGAACCATTACAGACCACGATGATTCTGGCGCAGCTGGCGGTAGGGGGTAGGACTGCATTCCTCTCTGAGCGATTTAATACAAGCTGGAGATAATTTACGAGAATGCTAACTCAGAAAATAACGAGTGGGGAGAGTTAAAAGCTACCGCAATTAAATAAAGTGTATAAACAATATCAACAATTTCCTTGTGGCCCCGTGCGTGGAATGTCTCAGCGCCAGGCCAGGCCAGGCCAATTAAAACAAATGTACACACTAACACATACTGTACATACATACATACATACATACATACACATCCTCCATTGAAGAGCCTCACTAATATCCCCCACCCCTCAACACCACCCCTCAACATCCCCCCTACCCCTCACCCCCACCGAACTGCAGGATTTATTGTGGCCAAGTTAGTTCTGGTCTCTGGGTCATGGTGCGCCAAAAGACCTCCATTGTTAGCAAATTTTCTCTGGAAGTTGATGACAAAAGTAAGAATTAAGAAGATGCAAGAGCTCCCCTCCCCTCCTCCCCCCAACACCCTCCCCCCTCCCCCAACACCCCCCCCTCCAGAGTGTTGTATGCAGTGGGCGGGCGGCGGCGCTAATGTTGATCAAGATCCGACCTCTTCTTAGTTTAAGTCTTGGTGATTAATATTTATTTTTTTCACCCATGGTCTGTTCAAAAACTTAAAATATATGGATCATGTGAAGATTAGACACCCTAGATTATTTTTACCGGAAGGTTAACCATTGTAACGGTACAATAGAGGCTAAATTAGGTTAGGTTAGGCTAGATTAGATTAGGTTAGGTTAGGTTAGGCTAGGCTAGGTTAGGTTAGGTTAGGCTAGGCTAGGTTAGGTTAGGTTAGGTTAGGTTAGGTTAGGTTAGGTTAGGTTAGATTAGTTAGGTTTGGGTGGTTAAACTTAACGTGAAATACGTTGCAGTGTACCTGTAGAAGAGAGAGAGTTTCCCCTTGAACAAACACCTCTATGGTCGTTACAGAGTCGTCACCGTCTGGCAGCATAGACCAAGATTCTTCTCGTACATCATACTGCTGGCAGCGAGGAGCGATACAAAGGTCAAAAGTATCGTACTGGAGCTGGCCATTTACAATACACCCTGAATATTTACATAGGAACACAAAACAAACTCGTACGTCTGGCAGATAACTCAGAAGCACTATCATATTTTTGGGGGCAGCGCCGAAGTTACTGACCAAGCAAACAACTATCGTGCATCCGACAGAACGGGTCAAATTCGATTGGGGGTCTGGCGGTACAGGCAGAACTTTTGTCATACATAATGATTACATGGACTAAAACATAATTATACATCTGGCAGCTTGGATCACAATATTATCATACATCTGGCAGCATTATGAAAATACTATCACAATGTATACTTCTGGCAGCGTCGATCAGAAATTACATCATACATCCGGCAGCGGGGGGGGGGGGGGGAGGGTCAATATTGTGCCCAGGCAACAGTGAAGAAGAAGCTGCTATCATACATCTGACTCCACAGACCACAGACCCCCTCCCCCACCAAAAAACAAACAAAAACACAATCTTATATCTAGCAGCCTTAACTAAAAAAAAAATATACGATCATACATCCGGCAGCACAACCCATTTCGTTACTATTCAACTTTCAACTAAGCCAAAGCAACTTTCAATCTCCTTGTTCATTATCATCAACACTTTTTAAAACCCTGCGGTATAAATCAGTAAGGTCTTTTGTGTGGCCAACCTGACCCCTTCTCTTCTTCATTACATTCTCACTAAATTACTTATTTTATCTTTTCCCTGGAGAGAGAAATTAGTAGCGGTCAACTTTATCTGTTCAGTCCGCCCGGGGGGGTAGTGTGCCTTAGAGAATAAAGGATCGTGTTATTGTTTTACTGTAGATAATAATACACAGTAAAAATATTTATGAGGTTTAATAAAATCGGTTAAAAAAGAATACGATTGGCTACTCTCTCTCTCTCTCTCTCTCTCTCTCTCTCTCTCTCTCTCTCTCTCTCTCTCTCGCTGTGTATCTATTATCACCGGAATAAATATAAAGTAATACCTAATTTAAATGCTTAGATCGTAATATAAATCAATGACATTAAACTCCACCGATTTATTCTTTAAAAAATAAAAAAATTAAATAAAAACAAAAATCGAGGCGCCATTTGCACATTTCTATGAGAGTAGAAGAAGAAGAATCTTATGGTCATGCTATTATTAATCTTGAGATGTGTATATAAAAAAAATCAAGCCATCAAGTAACAAGCACAAACTTATTATACTAACTGGGATAAAATCAATTTTTCTCTCCATGTTCTTTCTGTACAAGATAGTGGACGGGAAAAAAATAATGAATAGTTGGATATGTTTTGTATACCTTGTTATATAATAATTTCTCAGGTATATTGGGTCCTTTTGTGTATTGTTTAGAGTTTTCTGTGTGAAATTTAGATTATCTTCTTCTCTTAATTAAGTGATAAAGAAAATACTATAGGGAGGTAATGTTTGAGGAGCACTGTTAGATGTTTGGTAGATTAACTATTTTATATTTTTTTTGTGTTGAGAATTCTTATTGAGGTGTCGACAAAATGGGAAGAGAATGGAATATCTCTGATGTGTGTGTGTGTGTGTGTGTGTGTGTGTGATGAACAACAGGGCATTTACCTTTCTCTTGTGAACTTTAAATCAGCACTGAACTAATAGAAAGTCTTTGCAGTAACGGGCCACTGAGCATTGCCGTAGGAAAAAAAAATCATTCTAAAACCAGACACTTCAGTAATGATTAGCTTTATTCACCTTCCTTCGCCTGAAAGAAACAGTTGTAGCGTTCACATAACCCCTCTCAAAAAGTATCTATACGGAAGGGCTCGATAAATTTCAAAATGAACACTGTGACTCCTATTGTCTCGGTAGGGTTGTCAAAATCCTTCTTTAACACAATTGTAAAGGTACTATTTTATTGTGTGTACTGTTGCTGTTGTTAACTTCATGGGCTATTCGATGTCGTGCCAATAACTACTTAGAGGAGGGTTTCGTCATTGGTGTGTTAATAAGCTGTTGCAGAGGTCGTGTGTAATATTACCTCTTGATATACAGCAGTCTGGTGTTGATGTGACAGACCCTCATACACGGTGATCAAGTATACACACGGTGATCAAGTATACACACAGTCACCAAGTATAGACACTGTTATCAGGTATATACACGGTCACCAAGTATACACAAGGTCACCAAGATGATAACACGTTCAAGATAAGGTTGTTTGTTATCATAAGAGACTTTTGATGTTATTATTCAGTTTACAAGAATGTACACACACACACACACACACACGTGCGCACACACACACACACACACACGTGCGCGCGCACACACACACACACACACACACACACACTGGTCAAAAATAGTGAGATAGATATTAATTCCCTAGTCATGGCAGCACCAGGAGAACATTTTTCCCTGGCCTGGGATGTCCACCAGCCATACCTAACAAGCTCTCGTCCTCAATAAATTTCCCCTCAAGACTGTCTATTAGTAAAGAAACTTTTTCCCCTTGGCAGTGACAGCGAGGCACCCTCCTGTCGTCCCGTCTAGCGACCTGTCTCACTCTTACACCTACCTGTCGTGTTTCGTCGAGGAGGGAGTCTTATGCGTGTCCTCCCCTCTCTTCTTTCCCCCCGCCTTCTCCCCTCTGGCAGTGAGAAAGGGGAAAGGAGGTAAAAAAACAGGTATTTCGTAAAAGACATGCAAATGGAGCTAATGCCGGAAAGGTGTGTTTGACATGAGCTTTGTTGACTGAGGGAGAGAGAGACACAAGTGAGCTGAGGGGGAGGCGTCCTGGGGAGAGTGGAGGGGGAGGGGGGGAGTGTTGTGTCACGAGTTGGGGGAACGTGTAGGTGTAGTGGGTGGGTTGGGGAGGGTTTAGGTGTAGTGGGTGGGCTGGGGAGGGTGTAGGTGTAGTGGGTGGGGAAGGGTGTAGGTGCAGATGTTAGTAGGGAGGGAGGTGGCGGTGATAGGCGGGTTGGCTTGACACAATTATTAATTCTCAAGGTTTTCTTCGTCCCGTCGAGAGAGAGAGAGAGAGAGAGAGAGAGAGAGAGAGAGAGAGAGAGAGAGTAAAATGTTTGTGTGTATGTTGTTGGCCGTACTTAACGTCTTCACTTAATCTCTTACTTATATTACTTTACACTTTCTTTTTGTTTGTCATTAGTGTTGTTTTTTACTCAGAATTTATGAAAAGTCTGGTGGTTTTTCTTTTTTGTTTTCTGTAAGTTTTTTTTACTCTTATCGTCATTATCATCATCATCATCATCGTTATCATCATCATCATCATTCTATTAATTCACTGTTAGACGAACCATTAATAACAGGTAGTTTTACTTTTTATTTATTTTTTACTCTGTGTCTACCTTCTGGTTCCGGGAACTTGTTTGTTTGTCCTGTTTGTCACGAAAACTTGAGGATGACGACTAAGAACAGTTGCCCACACAGGCTACCGAGGTCACCACCTATGGGCAAACTGTACATTGCCTCTTGCTCTACACTAGATACCTTATTGGTCTACCACATTATTAACGGGAAGTGTGAGTACTTTTACATACACAATTATGAGCGGTACGTTAACATTTGTCAGTGTTTAATAACAAATGAACATTGCAGTGGTTACCGATATTCAGAGTTTTACCAACATCAGAAATAAACATATACTGTATAAGCGTACTGTACTATTTATCACATTCATATTACAAATAGAGATTTAATTTTCGCTGAGAATCCTGCCGTGAAACACACTGTATACGTATACTGAAATAAGTCTACCCTAAAGCGAAGACTAGCTCGCCAGGATGAGTGTGTAACGCAGGAAGGAAGTGAACAGTTTACTCACAAGTAACACAAATCAAACCAAAGAACTAACACAAGACCACGATGTTTCCTGCCTCACTTATACGATATATTATTATTATGCAGATTTACACCATTTTATGAGGCCATCACAGTATAACATTGTGGTAGCAAACAAGGTATTTTACAACACATATATAACACCATGACATATAAGTTATTTTTCAACAAATATAAGACCGTGATGATAAACAAGTTATTTTACAACACAAACGTAACTCGCCGGTCATACTCCATTTGTGAACTTTACATTGCAAGATCTAGCTTTTAAGATCACGAGTAAAGCGTTATATACTCCCGGAAACTAATATTCCATTATATTTGACAATTTAGCAATAACAGCCAAGAAAACAGGGAAAGACGAGAACCCAAGCTAACCCAACCAAACAAGTTAACCCAGTTTGTTTTTCGCTTCTAGTGCTGGTCGTCGCCCACACTTAACTACCGACACAACAACACAGCATTGTCTTGCGGTTTTGTGGGCGGTAATAATACGCGTGGGCACAAGTTTTCTAAGAATACGGACACAGAACTGAAAAAAACTAGATATGCTGTTCTTTTATGTCTATAACTGGCAACCGAACACGGTGTTACGACCGTGTCGTATTTTTCTATTTTTTTTTATGTAACATGCTTCTATGTTCCATATTATTCCTGCAATGATGCGTTATATTTACTATTATATAATCTAGTCACCTTAACCCTGTGCTGTTAAGGTTTTAACTGTTATTATTTGTTCAAACCCATTTTGTATTGTAACCAGCATTCTTTGTTCTCTAACGACCATCTGCATCGTTAAACGACCCACCGGCTGGTCGCGTGGCGGGAACCGACCTAATATACAGTATATGACCCACCAACTGACGTGTTTAGTTCAGTCCTCTTGTCATACAGTTCACATCCTTTGAGTGACATTCGTCACCTGTTACTTATGCTTAATTTATTTGTGTTGTTCCTGTCGCCACCAATGTGGTATATCTATGTGAGTGCCTATTTATGTCTCTGTTTGTGTCCATCAGTATTTGCTTAGTTGTATTCAAGTAATTCAGTGTTGTTTCACGTTAGTTAATTTCAGTGTTAGTTTTTATATGTTTATGCAGTGTTAACGTAATCCAATGCTTTATTTTTATTCTTTTGATGTTTCGATGTTTAGTATCATTTGTGTCTTAAAAGTTTCGATGGTGAATCAGTTTGTTGTGACAGCCTACGAGGCTCTTTATTGTGTTACTATTTAATTAATTATAAATTCTTAAAGGTTTACTTTATTAATTTTTATTCCTTTTTAATTTACTTCACTTTTTTTTGTTTGGTTACGCCTAGAACCTGGATATTTAATTAAATTAAGAGACGGCGTAACAGCTTTGGCGACCTTGCCAGGATTCACTAACGACCTTTTGACACTTGTGATATTCTTTTGTTTTATATATATATTTTTTTTATTAACTAGCCATCATGGTTATTACCCAAGATGATGTGGCTGCGTTTATATCAGGTAGTCCCTCCGTTGAGGAAATTTCAAAATTAAGTGCACATGAATTAAGATTAATTTGCGGGTATTATGGTATGGAAATTTCTAGCAGCGCCAGTAAGGTAAAATTGTTTAACGCGGTAAGTAGTCAGCTGTTAGGAGATAGTGTTGATGTTAGTTTTAGAGAAGACCACGGTGAAGCTACTCAAGTTAACGTAGTTGAGTCACGGTCAGTGACTGATGAATTACGCCTTCTCGAGTCACAAATACAATTGAAAGAGGCCGAAGCTATAGCGAGAAGAGTTGTAATACGTCAGGCGGAGGCTGAAGCTAAGGCGAAAGAGGTTGGAATACGTCAGGCTGAAGCTATAGCGAAAGCAGCTGAAGCTAAAGCGAAAGAATCAGATTCAGAAAACTTGCGACTGCGTATACAGCTCGGTCAGAGTAACCCTTCTAACACCGATGGCCTCACCCCCAGATCTAGTTTTCCTCATTTCGATCCAGCACGTGCTGCTAGGCTAATGCCCACGTTTTCAGAGGAAACAGTTGATGAGTTTTTCATTGCTTTCGAGAGACTTGCTACCACTTTAAAGTGGCCTATAGAGTTTTGGCCCATTTTGCTTCAGCAGGCGTTTACAGGTAAGGCTCTGTGTTTTTTCGTCTCTTACAGACAGTGACGCTAAGGATTACTTGTGTATTAAGGAGGAAGTCTTAAAGGCTTATGCCCTTGTTCCTGAAGCGTACAGACAACGCTTTCGTGGCCTCCGTAAGAAGGCAGAGCAGACCCACCTTGAATTTGCTAGGAGTAAACGAGAGGTATTCTCAAAGTGGTTACATTCAAAGGAAGTGAGTGATTTTGACTCCCTGATTGAGTTAATGCTCACAGAATTTCTGAGAACCATCGACGAAGAGGTTACCTTATACTTATTAGATAGGGAATTTAGTACTATTGAAGAGGCTGCTAAGCATGCTGATGGATATGTTTTGAGGCATGGTAGGACTAACAAAGATGTTATGCCCCCACAGGTTCAAAGGACTTTTAATCCATCTCTCCACAGAGCGAGACAAGGGAATATTAACAATAGTAATTTTGTGCATGACAGGAGGAGCTGGACGCGTTCGCCACCTAATAGGGCGTCCAAATTTTCTACATACCCTTGTAGTTACTGTGGAAAGCCAGGTCACAAGGCAGAGGTTTGTTGGACAAGGCTGCAGCTAAATACGGGCAAACCAGCTATGATTGTGACTGAAGAGACTAGTACGTCACCAGTCGGAGTGATGGCTGACTTGAGTAAGGCTGACAGCATGCCAATTGGGTTGGTTTTCACAAAAGGTGAAGTACGAGTGAGTGCAGTTTCAGTTCTCGCCTCACGAGACTTTGATCTTTTCCAGGAAAGTTTTGCGAAAGACCCAGACGTTGGTACCTTTTTGTCACAAGGCACGGTAGAAGTTGATGGTGTCGAAACACCAGTCACTATTTTGAGAGACTTGGGTTGTCTCCAAACTCTCATCAAAGAGAGTGTTGTTGCGGCGAGGAAGACTGGCAAATACGTCGTTTTAGGATCCCTTTGGGGTCAAGGTGTAGCTCCGTTGGTTTCAGTACGTGTCAAGTCTTCTTGTTTTTCAGGGATAGCTAATGGGTGTGTCAATTTAGGGGGTGAACTGGCTAAATTGAAAATCGAGTAATTTGGTAGCAATTTATTGTAGTCTTTAAGCATGCAAAACAATATTCTGGCATAAATTTTTTTTTATAATAAGTCCTACCTACATCAAATGGATTTTTAAATGTACATATTTGTGAATTTATAACATAACCAGCGTTTGCACACATGTTACTGTTTCAAGTTTCAAATTATTATATTTTATTATCCGTAGTCTATTTGAAAGTAACCAATGCCTTCATACTCTCTTTGCTTTGGTTTCTTGTCATCAGTAGTCTGCTTGCTATTTGTGCTTTGATGTAACCTTCTCGCCTCTCGTGGCTGTAAACATGGCCCGCTGCTTCTGTGACCATTTTCACACATCTCTCCACACTTTGAGTGTGGGAAGGCCACTTCGGCACCTGCATTGGAGTCTCTTTAAGGTTTCTCAATTCTTGGCTAGTTAGACTTGTTGTCAATGGTGGCTCTAAGACTTCCAAACTCAAGTCAACCAATTCTGACAATTTGGTGGCATTGACGTTTATTTGGGGAACTTTTCTTGAATGAAACGAACAGTCTCCCAACTGGTCGTCATCTATTAGCGTTCCTCTAATCTTTAGAATGACTTCTACAGCCTCGGTTCGGAGATTGGTACATTGACTGCAAAGCATTGCTTGCAAAACTGCTTCTGATCGAGCATACCCAGCGGACCTTCTTGCCACAGGTAACACGATGTCCCTCACTACCTTCCTCTGTGTTCTTACTAGCTGCAATTGAAACAAAAGGTGATTGGGCCCATCCACCCACATAGGATTAAGTTTCACACTAAACGACTGGGGAAGATAAACTCCAATAATAAATTCAACAATTAACCTCAAATTCTTCAGCACTTTGCCCTTCAATTCGTGTTTGGAAATCCAAATCCTGCAGAAACGAAGAGCTGTAGTTAACCAACGGCTGTGACTGACAGGTCCAATCTCCAAGAGAGGCAATGACTGAGGCACTTCTCCTGATCTTATTGCTTGGGCAATACGATAAGCATAGGATTGATCTGTGCTGAGATCTTTGATGACTCCTTCAGACAACGCCGGAAGGGGAGGGCCAACTTCGACCTTTGGAAAGGTTGTATTTATTTCTAGTTGTGTTGCTTCATCCAGCATGATGCCAAGGGGACCTGACCACTTGTTGTTGCTCTTTGTAGGACCATCAAGTTCCTGGATGAGATGACGAAGAGGTAGCTCGCCTGTATGTAAATCACATACAATCCAAACAAGTCTTCTTCCTAGTTTTTCTCTAAATGCGTCATTACACCCCCCTGCCATCCGGTGTTCACTGCAGTTGAATCTCCACCAACAGCCTGCAGTGAACTGCCAAGTCCTCTCTCCTGAACCCAACATAAAATATGATCAGCAATGACCTCTGCATGTTTCTTCCCTTCTACTTCAGTTTCGGGAGCAAAGTGAAACAAAAAACGACCACCAGGCTCAGAACAGACAGAGTAGTGTTCTTCTTTGATGAGACCTGGAAACTTTCTGTTCACTCCCTCTACTTCTAGCAAAACTTTTGTGTCATCTATTCTTCCATCAAACAAAAGACAGGAGAGCCCTCCCTCGCTTAAATCTTTTTCATGCTGATCAGATATTTCCTTCATTATATTTTCTTGTGCTCTTCTAATTTTATTATGATCTATCACCAAAGATACATCCTCTCGGCTGATGAGGCCTGCATCTATCCAAGCGGCAGTTGCAATTTCTGCAGCCTCACGAAGTCCAGCATGGTGGCAAATACTAGCTAAAGCAATGTTTGAAATATTTCTTGTGTTGTATTTCATTTTCTTTGGTAAAGGTTCAGATGGCTCTTTGGAACTATCATCTGATGTTGCTTCCTGTTCATCAGAAGAACTATCAAAGAAGTGATAAACATCTTGACACAGCTCTTCCTCTCTTTGGATGGCTTCTTCACTCTTCATTTTCTTCTTTTGTTTCCTCTCTCGGATTTGTTCTCTCTTCTTGGCATTAGCAATCTGCTTCTTTGTTTCTGAATAATCTATTGAACCCATTTGCATACTTCCTTGGCCTTCTGCCTTTGTCCTCTGTGCCTTTATAAATTCAAGCTCTAAAACAGGGATCTTCTTTTCACGAGGACAACCACAATCAATGTGGGAATTATTTTCTCTTACCTGAGTGAGAACAGTTGGATTCAGAACATAATTGTATGGAGCACTTGCAGGTCAAAATGTCAAACAGAGTATCAAGTGTGTGCAGAAATTCATTTTTCCTGGCCAAGTTTCCTTTGCCAAGTGATGTTTCAACTGCTTTGTGCCATAATTTCGTTAGTTTTAGCTCAATAGTTCGACACTGATTAATCACAGGTGGTTTGAATAGTGCATTAGCTTTTGTCCATTGATGCAGAAGAGGGACTATCATGTCATTTATGAGTTCTTTATCTGTATAGTTCCTTCTGTCCTTTGCATTTTTTTCTCGAAGGAGTAACCCTAATCTTAGCATGTCTCTCACTGTTGGAAGTTCTGATACAGGAAGCTCCTTCCCTTTACCAACTAGCAGGCTCAAGTGGGTTGACAACTGACTTCTTGTCTTCAATTTTGACATCTTCACACTATCTGACAAATAGAAAAATATTTCAATGTTTCATAATTCAATTGTTTCAAAAAATATCAATTTGTTTATCAAAAATGCTGTAACAGAAATAACATAATAATTTCTTAGAACATAATGTTTTATACAATGATATAAGTAACTGCGACAATCAATATGCCCTACTTACAATAATTAAAATGTAGAATTCGTCTGGTAGAGTAGGTGCAAGTGCAATGAGAGCAAACCACCGTCTATGATATCTAGAAGGAGAGTGAGCCGGGCGCCTTATCCTCACGCTTGGTACAAGTCAAAACAAGAATTAAACTGTCCCACACGGAGAGCCTGTTCATGTTCATGTTCTGACATGCATATTGTACACAAGCTATAGAACCATAAAATACTCCATAATCCATATGCTTACATGAGATTAGTTAATATCAAGTGAATAATTCTAATCAAGTCTCATTAATTTGTTGAAATACTGATATTTGAAACTTTAAGGTATAATTGATGTAGGTGAGGGTTATTTCAATTCATTTTTGTTTGCTAATCTCAAGTTTAGACATAAAGAGGCACAATATTTTGACTACCAAATTTGATTTTTAACATGTTGACAAAATTGACACACCCTGGTATACAATCAGAGTAGCTTTAGTATTTCACACAGAGATTCTTTAAAAACATAGGAACAAAAAAATATGGCTGAGCGAGATCTTAAGGCTTTATAAATAGGGGAGAGAGAGAGAGAGAGAGAGAGA
Organism: Homarus americanus; assembly: GCF_018991925.1. Lineage (NCBI taxonomy): Eukaryota > Metazoa > Arthropoda > Malacostraca > Decapoda > Nephropidae > Homarus > Homarus americanus. Next base: position 18,884 of record NW_024718477.1, read on the forward strand.
GAGAGAGAGAGAGAGAGAGAGAGAGAGAGAGAGAGAGAGAGAGAGAGATTCACCACAAACACAACTCACTAATTTCATCCAGACTACCGGTGTAGGGTAACCTGGACGCGGGTGTGGTGGAGATGGCTGGCCGGGCGCTTGACACCCTCCTGTGGGCGGGCAGGCGACGTCTCACGGGCGTTCTGGGTCCCGTGGGCGTGCGTGCAGGCGTGCGGCGGCGTGGGAGACGGGGCGTAGAGGTGGGAGTGAGGGTGGAGGTGTCACTGCGAGGGGTCCACGTACCACCACCACCATTCACCACACTCACTACTGGCAGCCGAGGCTCTGACCTATGGTAGGATATACTGTGATAGACGGATATAGGGGGTACCTTACGAGAGAGAAAAGTTTAGGTGTTGAGAACCAGAGTGAGAGAAAGGGTATGATACGAGAGATGGGTAAGGGTGTACTGAGAAGACAGAGTGAGAGAGAGGGGGGTGTGGCTGCAGGTACTGTACTGTGAGAGAGAGAGAGAGGGGATGGTTGCGGGTACTGTGTGAGAGAGAGGGGGGATGGTTGCGGGTACTGTGTGAGAGAGAGGGGATGGTTGCGGGTACTGTGTGAGAGAGAGAGGGGATGGTTGCGGGTACTGTGTGAGAGAGAGATAAATGTCGTGAAAAGGTGTGTGTGAGAGAGATAAATGTCGTGAAAAGGTGTGTGTGTGTGTGTGTGTGTGTGTGTTGTTACGACCTTGTCGTATTTTTCTATTTTTTTTTATATAACATGCTTCCATGTTCCATATTATTCCTGTAATGATGTGTTGTATTTACTATTATATAATCTAGTCACCTTAACCCTGTGCTGTTAAGGTTTTAACTGTTATTATTTGTTCAAACCCATTTTGTATTGTAACCAGTATTCTTTGTTCTCTAACGACCATCTGCATCGTTAAACGACCCACCGGCGGGTCGCGTGGCGGGAGCCGACCTTATATATAGGACCCACCAACTGACTTGAGTTAGTTCAGTCCTCTTGTCATACAGTTCACATCCTTTGAGTGTCACTTGTTACTTATACTTAATTTATTTGTGTTGTTCCTGTCGCCACCAATGTGGTATATCTATGTGAGTACCTATTTATGTCTCTGTTTGTGTCCATCAGTATTTGCTTAGTTGTATTCAAGTAATTCAGTGTTGTTTCACGTTAGTTAATTTCAGTGTTAGTTTTTATATGTTTATGCAGTGTTAACGTAATCCAATGCTTTATTTTTATTCTTTTGATGTTTCGATGTTTAGTATCATTTGTGTCTTAAAAGTTTCGATGGTGAATCAATTTGTTGTGACAGCCTACGAGGCTTTTTATTGTGTTAATATTTAATTAATTATAAATTCTTAAAGGTTTACTTTATTAATTTTTATTCCCTTTTAATTTACTTCACTTTTTTTGTTTGGTTACACCTAGAACCTGGATATTTAAGTAAATTAAGAGACGGCGTAATAACGGAAAAATATATATCGTCTCACATTCCGGAAAAACTCTAAGATTTATAATGAGACACTAGAGAAAAACGTACAAATATTTCACAAACGCACTAGTACAACAGCAGGAAGGTGAGAGTGGTGAGGACAGGACACACCACTATTATTTCCTTCCTCTACCATTATCTGCAATTGATTCGTGACAGAAAATAACCAGTAATCAACAAACTAGGCCCCCTTACTAGTCAGCTCATGAATCGTTCGTTACGAGAGACAATGAAGATATAAATATAATTATTTCTTCATCGCATCGTTAACTCCATAATAACACGAACTTTCAGTAACAGCAGACGAGGGCGAGCACCTCCTTCACTTCACTTACAAAACTTCCCAGTGATACAAATTGGAGCCTTTATTACCCATATTTTACACTAGAATAAAACATGTGCAGCATCCCACAGTATGTAGGGGAGCTACCTACTGTACAGTGTCCACTTCACTGAGCACCAGACAGGAAATGTAGCAACTCGTCCACCGTGGAGGCGGAACAGCTGTGATTCACTAGGAAATTCACCCCCCATGAGTTGCCAAGACGGGGGAGGCTTATGGTGCATAATGTGCAGGTGACCTGTGTAAAGTCTCCAGCTAACTTAACGGCGGAGAGAAACATCACATTCCGTAAGTGGTTTCTACTTGTCTTAACTTGGTAGTTAAGACAGGTAGAAACCACTCTTATAGAATATGTACTAATAAGAACACGAGTTATGATGGTGGTGGTGTATGTGTGTGTGTTTAGTCATGAAAGGGCTATCAATTTCCTGGTGATAAAAAATACATTTCTTATTGTTTGTTTGCCAAATAAAGTTATGACCTTACCTGCAACACACAACACTTCACTTCACAAACTAAGTACAGATGTTAACATCCACTGTGTACACATGAACAGGTATACACTGTACATGGCTTCACCATGTTCATCAATACTGTAATGATACTAACCGAAGAATTAGGGTTAGTTAACTGGGGCCGCCAACATGAAGCCTTTAATCAGCATGTGAAAAAACAAACAAATATCCCCACCTCCCAGATATGAAACTAAGGCTTGGGGAATGTTAATCTGCAGTACTGTATTCTTTCTCAGAGACCACTGTCATCTCTCTAGGAGAAATAAAGGCGGCAAATGTTATCGCGAACAAAACAGAATCAGAGACCGGCAAGTAAAACGTCAGGCACTGCTCACAAAATGTCCTGATGCATATATTGCTGTATTTCCTTATTATAAAACAACTTATTAATTAATTCAAATCAAAACACTAGGCATCGCAGATGTGTAAACTATTTCATTAAATTAAGTTTTGCCTCAATAATGTAACAGCCATCTCCATGCTCTTCTCAGACCAGGTCCTGCAGTCCACCTCCACCACATCAAGGAGGAAGACGAGAATCGGGCGGCGACGGCCATGTGTGCCAACAACCACTATTTTTTTTGTATCATATACGCCACTTATCAGCTTATTAGCCGTTTGGGCGGTTTATCCAGTGTTAGTACAGGAAGAAATCGGGGACTAATGCTCCATATGGCTCAATACACTCATTGCTATCATGCGTATAAGTTGCATTTAACTCTGAAAGCAATTACAAGCGGACACAAGTGACAAATTTCCGGAGTTCATTGGACAGAGAAACACACAATGCGCAGTGATAGTAATACAGGTTACTGTACTTTCTAAATGTGCCGTAGCTACAACTTGTGCATTTATACTCTTCAGAATTACCCTGACCTTGATGTGTGGGATTCTTGCTCATAGCCACATATACCCGTAGATAAACGGGGACACGTGGGTACAATGTAATAAATATGATTTTGAGATTATTCGAAGAGTAACGGACTACCTACACGAAAAAAAAAAAGTCAATTAATACGTGGCGACGGCGTCACGTGTTAATCACACGTGGGTGTTCTGACTTCATTGTCCACACAACAATCGACCTTTAAAGTTATTATGAAAAACACAAAACAATTTAACTGATTTTCTGAAGAGGCCAGTTTGAGTGTTTAAAATTGGCAAGTACACTTTTTCTTGGATTTATACGTGTGTTAAAAGTATCTCTGAGCCCAAAATATTTGTCATCTTTGTACCACTACGAACATTAAACATTGCTTGAGGGTCACATTTAAAGTTCCCATCTGACATTGTACTAATCTTTGGATCCTAAGATACACAATCAACACTTTCTTTATTCACTATTCAAACTGGCTCCGAAACAGTATGTCGCCACAACTTTTGATTTCCTGAACTGGCTCTTGGAACAACAGTTCTATCTCACTATGCCAACACCCACAATTCTTGTCTAACACAAATATAAAAGCTAATGAGAAATATTTAATAAACTAAAAATGGGACTTGGTTGACATCTGAGCCTGACCCCGCTGTTAATGGTAGACACTGAAGGTTTCGTTGCACCAAGTTCAAGCAAGGACTACAGGTATTGTTTCTTATGACCAGTGGTCTTGACAATGGTTTAAACTAAGGTTATATGGTTTTATTGCTTAACTTAAAAAGTGTCTTTAACATTAACACATGCGCACATATTATTCAAATACATACACAAATAAGGTGCACAGACAAGCACGCATGTTCACTTATGCATACACACTACATACACTATACGTGATCGCCCCTTCAATCACAATACCATGCACAGCATTCCACAGACTTCCACCTCCAAGTATACAGTGCAAAGACATACCTTTGGTTAGGTTAGGTGAACACACAGGCAGGTTAATTAAAACTACATAGAGACGATATCAGGTAAGTATACTGAGACATCTGTCACATCTATGTGTCTTATTTTATCTCGCACTCACCTGTACACATACACACACGCACACAGAACACACATACCGAGTTTACAGAAAGAAACGAACTAAAATTTACGGACATTCAGTTGAAGAGGAAAGTGAACCCAATATTTTTTTCTTGTTATTTACGTCATTTGGTCTAACTAAACTAAACTCCTTATACTATAAATTACACAATACCAAGAGACTTTAATTATTTATATTTTTCTCTTTCTTTCTTATTCATTATGTTTTTATTCACCCTTCTTCTTATTCATCAATATAAAACATTTTTCAGAATAAGGAGTTGTTGTTATGTACGATAAGTTGGGTAAACACTCGCCGGCAGCAACAGCGTTTGAGAAGGTCGGTGATACGTGCCAGGCGTATGATTAACCTCCTCCACACAATACAGTGATACAGTTTATAGAGTAATACAAAGATACAGTAATAGAATAAGTGTTACATAGAGTCATACAGTGAGATACTGGTGGTATAGGGATGGTTATATAGGGTATTACAGTTATACAGCTTTGGAAGATTAGTTTTCAATGTTGTGTGAGAGAGAGAGAGAGAGAGAGAGTGTGTGTGTTTGTCAGTGTTTTAATGAAGATATCAAATTGAATTCCCCCCAAAACAACAAACACCAACGATTCTCTCTGCCCTCTTCATCCCCCTCCCTCTCCCTCCCTCTCTCCCTCTCTCTCCCTCTCCTCCTCCTCCCCCCCCCTCTCCCTCTCTCCCCTCACTCGCTTGGAGAAAAGTGATGTAATTTTTAGAGGAAGTAGCAGAAAAAAGGGGAAATTCTCTCACTGAAGGAGTCAAGCAAGTAAGGAAAAGTTGGAAGGGAGAGGGGAGGGAAGGGGAGTGGGGAGGGCAGGGAAGGAGAGGAGGGAAGGGGAGGGGAGAGCAGAGGGGGAGGGAAGGAGAGGGGGGAGGGGGAGGGAAGGAGAGGGGGAGTGAAGGAGAGGGGAGGGAGGGGAAAGAGAGGAAAGAAGAATAGAAGAAGGGAAGGAGGGCATGAAGAAGGAAGGAAGGAAGAAAGAAACAAAGGAAGGAAGGAAGGAAGGAAGTATCATATCACGGTCTTAACGAAACTCCAATAATAATGTAACTAAACTGTAAAACACACACACACACACACACACACACACACACGTATATATATGCATAATTATACAGGTGTCTCACTACCTGGCCGGATCTTAATTACCCTCGAGGGAGCGGTGAAACAAGTCCTAACCTTAGGATCTGTATAACTGGGAGAAAGGTCAGGTCAGGTCAGGTCAGGGAATTAAGGAAGACAAGACGATAAAGGTATGGGAAGACAAAAACACAAGAATAATAGATTAAGACAAAGTAGGAGGATAATAAATATAAAAAACAAAGAGGAATTGAGGGAGAATGGAGTGAAGTTCTTTTCTCATTGGCCGGTAAGGTAGAGTCTTTATGTCTTCTTTATAACGTTATGTTACTAATTTAACCAATCAAATTTATCTGTTGTTAAGAATATCGCTTCTGATTGGTTAGTTACTTCTTAGGTTAGATTAGGTTAGGTTAGGTTACATTAGGTTAGGTTAGGTTAGGTTAATCTAGTTAATTAATAAGCTTATCTATCTAACATACAACTCATTTAGAATTTATCTTAATGTATAAATAAATGCAATAAAACACCTCCTCCTCTCTATTCAATTCTGAAGTAAATCTTTCATTCCGGTGCTTTGAGAATCTCCATCGTTGTGTCGTAGCTTGAGTGAGGCAGGTCTTCACATCACCAGTTTTAGGGGGAAGTGGGTTTTTTGTCTCCTCATGCAGTTCCTTTGTGAATCTGGTTGTCGAGTTAGAAAATGTTCAGCGTTAATTTCACAGTCTGAGTCCAGTTGTAAATGGTTGAAGAATGGGGTGTGTGTGTGTGTGTGTGAAGCTCTCTCTCTCTCTCTCTCTCTGTTTCTCCCTCTGCCTCTTTCTTTCCCTTACCCTATCTCTCTTCCCCTTATTGTTCTTTCCGTGCCTATAGCCTTTCTCTTCTTCTCTCTCTCTCTCTCTCTCTCTCTCTCTCTCTCTCTCTCTCCTCTCCTTTTTCTCTTTATTTATTCCTCTCTCTTCCTTCTTCTTCTTTCCACCTCCTCTTTTTTCCTCCATCTGTCTCTCCCTACTCTCCCCTCCTCCTCTCTTCCTCCTCACCACTGCCTCTCCTATACACAAGAAGCCAGTGAGGAGTCGACCGCTGGACGTCTCTTGTCTGTTATTGATGTTTGCTCTTTAATTATCAGTGTACAATGTGTGTGTGTGTGTGTATGTGTGTGCGACCCTGTATGTGTGTATGTGTGTGTATGTGCTTGGAGTAACCCTGTGTATGTATGTAAATGTATATATATCTGTATCTGTGAATGTCAAATCACTTCCCTAACACAACCCAGACCTGACTGATAATGTATTTCCCGTGTGAGTCAGTTTTTATTAATTGTATACATTTTATCTAACAGTTGTGGCTTAACACTGAATCATTAATGCTGTCGGCTGCTTTGTGTCCATCACCAGCTGACGTAGTGAGCGACTCGAATTAAATATTCCCCTTTTCCTGTTTAAATTTATATATATACATTGCTTAGAATAATTTATATATATATATTAGTTAGTTGAATTTATTAATACACAAATAAATTAGAGGAATTTATATATTTACAAATAAATTAATTAGAGAAATTCTTATGTTTATTTTTATAAGTACAGTGTATGGTGTATGGTGTACACTTAAAGTCTCTGAAAGTGAATAGGCCACTTGGCCATTCACCTGTCTGACGGAACCAATTAAACAATACCATGTCACCCCCTCACCTGCCTCAGCCAACCAATTACCAGTCCCTGACGAGAGAATGTGGGCGGAGCTTACACACTCCTGCCAATGGGAAAGAGTATCGTACTGCCTATCTTATCATATATGTTTACTTAAGGTGAGGTTAGGATAGGTTAGGTTAGGGTAATGCATACAACTATAAACATTGGTTCTTCTTCAGGGGAATGTTTATACAAGGGGAAGAACAGCACAAATGTTTATACAGACAATATTTTCAACAATACCTCAATGAGTTTTATAACCACGATACTAAACTTACAATAACACTAAAGTAATACAACAAATACAACAACAATACAACAACAATACACCTTAATACTAAACTTACAATAACACTAAGTAATACAACAAATACAACAACAATACAACAACAATACACCTTAATACTAAACTTACAATAACACTAAGTAATACAACAAATACAACAACAATACAACAACAATACACCTTAATACTAAACTTACAATACTAAAAAAATGCAAATAAAATTAAAATTTCAGAAATACAAAATAAAAATAATATGGAAAACAAACTTAAATTACAGAGATGTGTGAGTGTGTGTGTGTGAGTGTGAGTGAGTGTGTGTGTGTGTGTGTGTGAGTGAGTGAGTGTGTGTGTGTGTGTGTGTGTGTGTGTATGTGTGAGTGAGTGAGGTGAAGTTTGATTTATTGACACAGTGAGACAGTGAGAGAGAGAGAGAGAGAGTCAGACCAATAAACAGACGTACACTATTAAGCTGCGATAACAATGTATACACAGACATAATTACGTATTAATTTTATTTACCTCCTATAATCACTCATTAGCAGCCAAATCCCCTCTTCCCTCCCTCCCCTCCCCTCCTCCTCTCCTCCCTTTATTTGACGGGTATCATCCCTAACCTTACCCTCCCTATCCCTTTCTCCTTACGTTCCTCCCTCACCTCTTCTCCCTTCCCTACCCTACTCCTCTTCTATCCCTATCCTATCCCTCTCCTCCCCTTCCCCTTCCTTCTACCCATCTCCTTCTCCCTAATTCTCTGACCTCCCCACACTATTTCTCTCCCCCCTCCCCTCCCCAACACAGACTACCTTACTCATCAGGTAGTCTCTCTCTCTCTCTCTTTCTCTCTCTCTACAGGCAGGTGCTATGTTAAAATATTCTTCTTGATTGGGATTTTATGCTCACCTGGTCTCGTCTGGATCAACTTTCGGGACAGGTGACTTTATGGCGGGGTCGGGGCGGGGAGGGGCGGGGTTCGGGGGCGGAGCTCGGGGGCAGGGAGCAGGGGGGGGCGGGGCGGGGCTCGGGGGCGGGGCTACGGACGGAGGAAGGCTAAAAGATATCCGGTTTTGGGGGGGGGGAGGGGAGGGGTGAGACGACTGGACTAACATTGGGAGGACTGAGAAGACAACATTGAACACCTCATTAATAGTCGGGATAAATTGAAATAAAATCCTAAAGTGTAAATGATAGCCTTTGTCTCCTTGCCTCACAGGGTGGACAAAAAAATAAAACTTGCAAAAATAAAACAAAAAAATATACACGTGACTGATTTAAAATGAATAAAAAATCTCTATATATGTATTATGAAAAAAAAATATTGAAAAAACACACATATATATATTCTCTTCGGGAAATGACATTCAGACAAATTATTTATCAAAGCAAGATCAAAGCTTCATTACACACACACACACACACACAGACACAAAGAGACAGACACAGATACATACACACAGACTCACACACACATACCAAACAATAAAAAACACGTGTTTCTCTATAAAAACACAGCAAATTTAAACAGCCTCCAAAACAAACACATATTACAGGGTTCACACACACACACACACACACACACACATTGTACCCTGGACCAAAACACCATCAAGCACCCCCTCCTCTCCTCCCTCCTCCCCTCCTACCCCCCCCTCCCGACGCCATACCCACAAATACCTGACGATAACTTATAATAAAGGCAAGGTGTGTGAGCCAATAGACACCCCCACCCCACTCCACCCTACTTCCAACGCCACTAGTTACCTGTCAGGGAAGACCTACCTGGATATTGGCTCTACAACTTCATAATTAAAGGGTAAAGGTAAGACTTCACCTGGTGGCTATACCTTATGTGAGTGTGTGTGTGTGTGTGTGTGTGTGTGTGTGTGTGTGTGCGTCTGTTGTTCTAGCCCTGCCTACCATCATCACTACCACCACAGTTCACTTCCGTAATTGTGTACTGTATTTGATGCTTCTTGTGGTGTGAGGTCAAGAGGGAGAGGAAGAAGGAAGGTTGTGTGAGGAACAGGAAGAGGAGAGGAAGAGGAGAGGAAGAGGAGAGGAAGAGGGAGGGGAAGAAGGAAGGTTGTGTGAGGAACAGGAAGAGGAGAGGAAGAGGAGAGGAAGAGGGAGGGGAAGAAGGAAGGTTGTGTGAGGAACAGGAAGAGGAGAGGAAGAGGAGAGGAAGAGGGAGGGGAAGAAGGAAGGTTGTGTGAGGAACAGGAAGAGGAGAGGAAGAGGAGAGGAAGAGGGAGGGGAAGTGGGAAGGGAGCTGAGAGGTGAGGGAGAGGGGTGAGAGGTGAGAGAGAGGGGTGAGAGGTGAGAGAGAGGGGTTACCTGTTTACTAATTAACACAAAGTTTGATTACATTACCTCACCTCCGGGACCCCTCACCTGCCGGGCCCCTCACCTCCCGGGCCCCGAGGCTTAAATTGGGGGCCCCAGTTTGTGGCCCCTCTCGCGTCTCAGGTCCTTCGGGGGTCTTTTTATCCTCTTGGGCCCCTGTGTATCGTCGCTTGGGCCCCGTGTGTCGTCCCTACAGCGTTTCCCATCAACCCCTTCTATCCACGACCCATTTATCACCCCCTCTCTCTCCCCACGACCCGTTTATCACCCCCTCTCTCTCCCCACGACCCGTTTATCACCCCCTCTCTCTCCCTACGACCCCTCCCCCCTCTCTCTCCCCACGACCCGTTTATCACCCCTCTCTCTCTCCCTACGACCCGTTTATGCCCCCTCTACTCTCCCTACGACCCGTTTATCACCCCTCTCTCTCCTCACGACCGTTTATCACCCCTCTCTCCTACGACCCGTTTATCACCCCTCTCTCTCCCCGACCCGTTTATCACCCCTCTCTCTCCTACGACCCGTTTATCACCCCGCTCTCTCCCGACCCGTTTATCACCCCCTCTCTCTCCCTACGACCGGTTTTATCACACCCCTCTCTCTCCCTCCGACCCATTTATCACCCCTCTCTCTCTCCCTACGACCCGTTTATCACCCCTCTCTCTTCCCGACCCTTTTTATCCCACCCCCTCTCTCTCTCCGACCCCTCCCCCTCTCTCTCCCTACGACCCATTTATCACCCCTCTCTCTCCCTACGACCCGTTTATCCACCTCTCTCTCCCCGACCCTTTATCACCCCTCTCTCTCCTACGACCCTCCTCTCCCCGACCCGTTTGTCACCTCTCTCCCCCACGACCCTTTATCACCCCTCTCTCTCCTACGACCCTCCCCTCTCCTCTCCCCGACCCGTTTATCACCCTCTCTCTCCTGACCCGTTTATCACCCCTCTCTCTCCCCGACCGTTTATCACCCCTCTCTCCCTACGACCCCCTCCCCATACCCGCCGTCCTAGACAAAGTTTTATATAAAAATATGTTTTATTCAAGTAATTTTTGTCATTTGTGGTAGAATAGGTTAGGTTTAGGTAGATTTGGTTGAAAGAGAGAGAGAGTGAATACCAGATAAGCATGTAGACACCGAGATACAAACACCTCACACACACACACACACACACACACACACACACACACGGTGCTCGGGGGCTGTAAAGTGAACTAGGGAGAAAACAAACAGACGCTCCGCATTATTCGATTCCAATTCGCCTAATTACGAAGATAAATACACCTGGTCTGTGCATCAAAGGACTCGAGCGGTAGGAACAGGTACACGGTTTCAAAGACGAGCGGACTCAGTTCTCGTCTGTCTGTCTGTGTGTCTGTCTGTCTGTTTGTCTGTCTGTCTGTACTCATTTGTGGTTGTTGTGGTTGTGGTGGTGGTGGTTGGGGGAGGAGGTTGTGGTCGTGGTTGTCGTGGTTAGTCTATATCAAACTGTGTGTGTGTGTGTGTGTGTGTGTGTGTGTGTGTGTGTGTAGGGTGCATGACCTCTGACCTACGCCACACACGCCTTGGATTGATTGGTACATTCAAGACGTGTACTACTGTAGGCGACGCTGTAGAGGTCACACTGTTAGAGCCCTTCATATGTTGACCTCTCCTAGATGACCAGAGGAAGAGGAGGGGAGGGGGGGGGGGTGAAAGGAAAAGGGAGGGGGGAGGTGAATGGAGGAAGGAGGGGAGGGAAGGGAAAGGAGAATCAATCAATGAATATTTGAATAAAATATCGGAAGATAATCTACATAAACGATTTAGATACTGGGATCAGCAGTGACATAAGCAAGTTTGCGGATGACACCAAAATAGGGCGGCAAATTAATTCAGGGCAGGATGCAAATGCATTACAGGAGGATCTAAATAAACCGCAGGGGTGGTCTGAAAAATGGCAAATGAAATTCAACACCAGCAAGTGCAGCGTACTTAATATTGGAAGAACAAATACTTATAATGTATACAGCCTCAACAACATCAACCTAGAGAAGTCGACTTGTGAAAGAGACCTAGGGGTACTTGTAAGCCCGGACCTACGGCCTAGAAAACAGTGCGTTAATGTTCGAAATAAGGCAAACAGAGTATTGGGTTTTATATCTAGAAGTGTAAGTAACAAGAGTGCAGAGGTCTTATTGCAACTATATCTTGCGCTAGTTAGGCCGCACCTCGATGATGCGGTTCAGTTCTGGTGCCCCTATTATAGAATGGATATAAATTCACTAGAGTCGGTGCAGCGAAGACTGACAAAAATGATTCCGGGACTTAGAAACCTTCCATATCAGGATAGGTTAAAGAAACTTAACTTGCATTCCCTAGAAAGACGAAGAGTGCGGGGAGATATGATAGAAATATTTAAGTGGGTGAAAGGAATAAATATAGGGGATATAGATAAAGTTCTTATAATATCCGAGCAGGATAGGACTCGGAGCAACGGATTCAAGTTGGATAAGTTTAGGTTTAGGAGGGAGATAGGAAGAAACTGGTTCACAAATAGGGTGGTGGACGAGTGGAACAAGCTTAGCAATTTTGTAGTAAGTGCGGGAACTCTGGAAAGTTTCAAAAGGAGGCTAGATAGATTCATGGATGATAGAGAGTGGTAGTAACTCTCGACAGGAGCTGCCATGCACAGGCCAACCGGCCTATTGCAGACTCCTTATTTTCTTATGTTCTTATGTTAATAGACCCATTCTTTCACCTCCGTTGACCCGCTGAGGAAGGAAATTGTTCTTCATGTCTGAAGTTGCTTAACCGCAGTCTGTGATGGGCTCCGTGTAATGCCTGATTACCTCGATCAACGATAGTTAGTTCTGTAGAGTGTGACGGTTGGCATGAGCGGGAGGTGACCGGTTAATTGGCATGTTTGATGTCACTGTTGTCCAGGAGAAATTATTTAATTACACCTCTCTTGTAAGTAACAAAAGAATTATTAGTGTGTTGGTACTCTATATGTAATAGGTTGGCCTTGATTACTGTGATGCTGATCGTCGTTTTGCGAGACGGTAAACATGGTCAGTGACATGTCTCAGAACACATAGGTTACGGCTGTCAGTGGTCGAGATATCTGACATGATATTGAAGGTTGACATGAACCGTTTACATCTGTGAGATCAGGTTTAAAGGTCTGCAAATATGTGTGACGTCATTGGTGATTGGCAGTGTAGATTCTTGTTGCCTCTTGATAGCTGTCATTGGTTGTTGAGCAAGGTTGAGGCTCGGGTGATTGGAAGATGTGTGACGTCACGAAGGACGTTTGGATGAAGCACGTTTTGTGTAACTTGTATGTTTGCCTAAAGACCACAAGAGGCACCCATGCCGAATAATGTACACACACTTATACTGTACACATACATTTGTTTCTGTGAAAGTGTGCACAAGCTCGAAAACCAATTATCTAACTTTCAGAATTATCAGTCAGGACTAATAGTGTCAGTCTTACAAATAGTGTCAGTCTTACTTATAGTGTCAGTCTTACTAATAGTGTCAGTCTACACAATAGTGTCAGTCTACCAATAGTGTCAGTCTACCAATAGTGTCAGTCTTACCATTAGTGTCAGTCTACCAATAGTGTCAGTCTACCAATAGTGTCAGTCTACCAATAGTGTCAGTCTACCAATAGTGTCAGTCTTACCATTAGTGTCAGTCTACCAATAGTGTCAGTCTAC